>NW_019154092.1:30484100-30496975 GCF_002288905.1 Enhydra lutris kenyoni | reverse complement strand
GTGTCTGTTAGCCATTTGTATGTCTTCTTTGGAGAAGTGTCTGCTCATGTCTTCTGCCCATTTTTTGACTGGATTATTTGTTTTTTGGGTGTTAAGTTTGAGGAGTCCTTTAGAGATCTTGGATATCAGCCCTTTGTCTGTAGTGTCATTTGTGAATATCTTCTCCCATTCCATGGGTTGCCTCTTTGTTTTGTTGACTGTTTCCTTTGCTGTGCAGAAACTTTTGATCTTGATGAAGTCCCCAAAGTTCATTTTTGCTTTTGTTTCCCTTGCCTTTGGCGAGGTGTCTTGAAAGAAGTCGCTGTGGCGGGGGTCGAAGAGGTTACTGCCTATGTTCTCTAGGATTCTGATGGATTCCTGTCTCACACTGAGGTCTTTCATCCATTTAGAGTTTATCTTTGTGCGTGGTGTAAGAGAATGGTCCGATTTCATTCTTCTGTGTATAGCTGTCCAACACATGCTGCTTTTAACACCCAGGATATCAAACAACTAAGGAAGTCTGACTAACTGATATCTTTAAAGAACTGAGAGCAAGCTGCGTCCTGGTTTTCAAGAGCCACTAACAGCTTATTTCAGTTCATTTTCCAAAGATAACCAACATATCTCAGCATAAAGTAATAGTTTTTAATGATTAACATCCCTATTATCACACAAAAGGGAGGATAAACTTTAACACCTTTGCCTTTATCTAATTTACAATTCTTACATCATCACTAAGCACACTGTTTACTTCAAACGACATTTTTCCTATTACAGCTTTCTCAGTGGAGGAAGGAGTGCATGATTTACATTGTGTTCCAAGCTCCCTAATCTATGCACCTGCTCTAGAATATTCTTATTCTGTCAGAACAGTCTCTTAGGCAAAAGAAATCCCAAACTACACTTGTTGACCATATACTTCTTCAGTTTTATATGGTTCAGAGTTAGTTGTGTTAATCAGCAATAAATCTGAGAATCCTTCCCATCTCAACCTCATGCTCATCTTACACATTTACTAGAATTGCCACATCAGCAAATCTGCATGTTCTTCAAGCTATAATGAAAAATTCTCTACTCTGCGTTCTATGGGTTGGCTTTCTGTAACACTAGCTCATTTTCAGAACACATCATTGGAAAGTGATATTTGAGCCACCTTCTTTGCCCCAGATTCACCCAACATTTCCACACAAGCATTTTTGATGCCAGTCTCAACAACGGTCTTGGGGGGAGGGGGAGAGGGAGGAGAGAGAATCTTAAGCAGGCTCCATGCCCAGCACGGAGCCCATTTTCACAACCTTGAGGTCATGACCTGAGCCGAAGTCAGGAGTCAGACACTTAACCAACTGAGCCACCCAGACGCTCTGTCTTTTTATTCTTAGCAAATCAGAGTGCTATTTAATAAGAAACCCACAAAGCACTCATGTTGACACACACAATAGTGAACACCAACGTCTGTCAACTCTTAACGGGATACTAGCAAAGCCTTTTGTTTTTTAATATATTTTTAATCTGTTAATGCTCTAAGTACCAATGCTCTTACCTCTTCCTTGGCCAGTTCATTCTCACAAAATAACACATTATTCTTAAGCAGTTTGTTTGGCTAATTATGGCTGTAAAACTAAATGTACAATGCTCCATACTGCCAATGAAAACTAAAAGAAAACCTTTTGCTGTCAAAATGGCTCCCACTGTCACCACTTTGTTTACTACTACCGTGCATTTACTACTACTGTGCGTTTTTCTTTGCAAAAAAAAAAAAAAAAAGTCCAGTGCTTTCCCGTCACTGAAGTTAGAATTAATATACCATTTACTGAAAAATGTTTAGCAAACATTGAACTTTAAGGAACTATCTTTATTCATATAGGAGATAATTATGTATTTAGAATATTCAATGGAATTTTAAAAAGCTGCTAGGAAGGAGGATAGCAAAACGGCAGGATGTAAGACTAATACACAAATATCAATTTTATTTCTATAGATGAGTAGTAAGAATTGGAAATTTAAATTTATAATAGCATCCAAAAATGACATACTTAGGGATAAGCTTTAAGTATGTGTTTAAGCCTGTACCCTGAACACTATAACACACTGCAGAGAGAAACTGAGTTGGCCTAACTAAATGGAGATCCATATTTAAGTAAAAGCATTGTAAGACTCGAGATTAATTTCTCAATTTTCCTCATATTGATCTACAGATTCACTGCAATGTCAATCAAAATCCCATGTTTTAAGAGGAATCAACAAGTTCCTTTCTAAAATGTATACGGAAATGCGAAGGGCACAGAAGAACCAAAGTAATTTTGAAGACTTACACTACTTAATTTCCACATGTACTATCAAATGACAGGGAAGATATGGTATTGTCCTGAGCACAGACACAGAAAGTAGTGGAACAGAATACAGACTCAATACCTAGAACCACACATATGTTGTCGACTGATTTTCAGCAAAAGTGCCAGTGTAATTCAAAAGAAAAAGTCTTTTCAACCACTGGATGTCCATACCTTCCATTATCCGTTAAAATTAACTCACAACTGGATCACAGACCAAAACACAAACCTAAAACTATAAAGCTTCCACCAGAAAAATAGAGGGAAAGAATCTTCTTATTAGCGGGATATGCAAAAATGTCTTAAGTAGGATACAAAGAAATTTAAGCCTAAAAGGGAAAACTAATACACTAATATACCCATCAAAATTTAAAGCCTCTGCCCT
The DNA here is from genome assembly GCF_002288905.1 of Enhydra lutris kenyoni. Lineage (NCBI taxonomy): Eukaryota > Metazoa > Chordata > Mammalia > Carnivora > Mustelidae > Enhydra > Enhydra lutris. Next base: position 30,494,281 of record NW_019154092.1, on the reverse strand, counting down.
TTGAGGGATACCTTAAGAAAATGAAAAGAAAATGAGCTACAGAAATACCCAAAATGTACGTTTGACAAAAGACAAGTTACCAGGATATAGGAAGAACTCAATTTGATAAAGACAACGCAGAAATTTAAGGAGAAAAAAAAAGGTGGATGGAAAAGATTTTTGGATAGATATTTCACAAAGGAGATACCTGGACAGACAAAAAGCACATAAAATGATGCTCAACAGCATTAGAGAAAAAAACATCCAAAATGACTAACACTAGTAAGACTGGAATATCCAGTGTTGTCAAAGACGTGGAGCAACTGGAACCTTCATCCACTGCCATTATTAATGTAAATGGTATCATCATTTTGGAACAAAACTGTCAGTTTCTTACAAAGTAACACACACTGACCATAAGGACCATTAATTCCACTTCCAGCTATTTACACAAGAAAGGCAAAAAAATATTTAAAACTTGTGTATATATATATATATATATGTATATATATATATATATATATTCACAATAAGCTTTACTTATGCTGGCAAAAAATGGGAACAACACTTGACATTTGATATAAATTGTGGTCCATCCATACCATGGATCACTCATCGGCCATGAAGAATTATAAACTACTGATAAGACATGCATCAATGGGTCTCCAAATCATTATGCTGACTAAAAGCCAGACCAAAAAAAAAAAAAAAAAGTAGTGACTAAGTCCATTTTTGTGACACTCTAGAAAAGATAAATCTAACCCACAGCGACAGAAAGCATGTTGGTGGTGACGGGTGGCTCAAGGGTGAAGGGTGGTAAGTGGACAAGCTGTAAACTGAGCAGAGGCACAGGAAAACTTGAGGCACATAGACTGAGGTCATGGTCGTTCCATGGATGTAACCAATGGTCAAAGCTTATCCAACTGTCACTGAAATGGGTGCATGTTTCTGAATGTAAGGTCTGCCTCAGTAAAGTTGAGTAAAAATAAAATAACACTGTGAAACATGGTTGTAAAACACATGAATGACACACATAACCTGTACCATTTGTCACTCCACACATCCCTCCAACAACACGCCATCTGTTCTACACTCTGGCCAACAGGATTGGTGTCCCGACCCCTTGTGTGGATATTCTAGCAACATTAGATTATGCTCCAGGCATACCTTGGAAATACTGCAGGTTCGATTCTAAACCAATGCGTTAAGTCAGTATCACAAAGGGAAACACATGAATTTGTTGGTTTCCTAGTGCATATAAAAGTTATGTTTATGTTATACCATCATCTATTAGGTGTGCAATACCACTGTGTCTAAAAAAATAGAAACGAATTAAAAGGCACTTTATTGCTTAAAAGTTTTGCTAAGCATCATCTGAGCTCTCAGCAAGTTGTAACTGCTGATTACAGACTGCTGTAACTAATAATGAGACAGTCTGAAATACTGCAAGAATTACCGAAATGTGACCCAGAGACATGAAGCGATCCAACACGTGTTGGGAAAATGGTGCCAATAAGACTCACTTGATGATGGGTTGCCCACAAACCTTCAATGTACTTTAAAAAATGCATTATCTGTGAGGCACAATTAAGCAAAGTGTGGCAAAAAGATATGCCTGTGATTGCTTCTAAACGCTTCCTCTCAGTTTCTGTACTTAGCTCACTGTGAAGTGACAGCCAACAGCTCGCTGATCAGCAGCAATCTATAGACATTTTGAGTAGCCGTGTCTCAGTTGCACGCCCAGAATAATTTAGATTCAATAAAACCCCAACATGCTTTAAGACTGAACAAAATTGTTAACCTCTTCACTTACACTAAAATTAGTAGTGAAGTCCATTCCCTTATAGGGGTTTCGGTGACAATCCTAATAAAGTGCTAATGAGTGAGCTTGAGGAGGCAAGGACTGCAAGCGCCATATGAAAAACGGTTACCATCCTATGTAATTCTTTGAGGCTTAAATGAGCAGATGTTTAGAGGAGTGTGAGAGAGAGAATTTTAGGATGGCTCAAACTCTATAGCCCCCTCCCCTTGAATAGTGAATGAGACTGATGGATAGGACAGGATATCATTCTCACAATTAGGTTACACTATAAGGCAAAGAAGAGATTTTTGCACGTGTAATTAAAGTCCCAAATCAATTTGAGTCCATCAAAGGGGGGATTATCCTAGGTGGGCCTGCCCTAATCAGGTGATCCCTTTAATAGCAGAAGGTAAGAGACAAGGAGCAAGCAGAGAAACTCTCCTATTAACTTTGAAATATGGATGGCCATGTTGACATGAGCCCACATGATAGGCAAGAGCAGGTAGCCTGGAGAAGCTGTGGGCCTCAGTCCTACAACCTCAAGGAATGGAACCCCACCAACAACCAACCAGTGAGCTTAGAAGAGGAATTTCAGCCTCAGATGAGAACAGGACCTAGCCAACACCTTTATTTCAGCTTAGTGAGATCCCTAGCAGAGGACCCAAGTAAGTGATGCCTGGACTCCTGCCCTATGGAAACTGTGGGAAAATAAATGCATATTTTTAAGCCACTAAATTTGTGCTAGCTTACTATGCAACAATAGAAAACCAGTAAGAGGGTGCCTGGGTGGCTTAGTCAGTCAAGCATCTGCCTTTAGCTCAGGTCATGATCCCAGGATGTTGGGTTCGAGTCCCACATCAGGTTCCCTGCTTAGGGGGGAGTCTGCTTCTCCCTCTACCCCTTCGCCCTGCTCGTGATCTTTCTTTCAAATAAATAAAATTAAAAAAAAAAAAAAAAGAAACCAATAAGAGAAGACTCCAAAAATATAATTTACATTTATACACAAGTTTTGGCAAGTTTCTACCCTAAGGATGTGGGAGTATACAGAGACAGCATCATGAAAAGAAAGCAGATGTGACCAGGTTGTCACAAGGAAACAAGCTATCTCAATTCACAGAAGACCCCATGGAGGGGGGCCACATGTCACACTTGTGAGAGCAGTCTCCGGCACAGGCCAGATCTGGTTTCCAGTTGAGCTCCACCTTTCTGACCCTGGGAGCTGTAGAGAATCACTTCTCCACACCTCATCTTGCTTATCAGAGAGACAGAAGGTTAAACACCTACTAAATCAGTTTAAGTCTCCACGGCCACAACCAAGAAAGTTACTGGCTAAAATAAACAACAGAGAAATGTCTTAACAATGTAAGCACAGCCCTCAGAATCAAAAGAAAGGCTAATGGCTGGGCCCCGGGGAGTGCGGGAAACACAGGAACCCTGGGATGCCAGTAGCTGACCACCAGCGTCTCTTCAGAAGCCTCTGCTGTGGGACTGATCCTGCTCCCCTCCCTGCCCCCCGAAGACCAGGATTCCAACAAGACAGATGTCCCAGCGGGACCCAAGTCAGGGAGCTCTGGTTTAAGTTGATTCACACATAGGCCTCCCCCAGACCTCTCCAAACATCAGGCCCTGCTGAAGGGCGGTCCCTCAGTGGGGAAGCAAGGAAAGGAGGAGAGTCAGGCAGGTGGAAACATCACAGACCCCCCCACACCCCTGACACCATCACCTCCTCACAGAATAGAAAGTATGAAAACAAGGCTTTAAAACTGGGCAAGTGCTCAAAATGGCAGCAATGACTAGTCTCTTTATCATCTACTTGACACCCTAGTTGTCATAAAGCGAAATGATTTGGAAACAATCCAACTACACATTAAAGTTATACACTGCTCGATAATACTGACTGGCTTTTCTATTTCGCAGCTTGTTTTGGCCCCGGTTCGCGTGTTTTTCCACGACTCCCAGGATCTATCCCACAGGAGGCACGTTGCTCTGAGCAACTTCCCTAACTTGTATCCACCGTGCAGTGAAGAATTCTGTCTTCACTGTCGTTAACCTGATGGTTAACCTGTCTATCGAGTACGTAAATTACTCTACTTCGATTTTTTCAAATCTTTTTTCATACCATGTTTTTATTCTTTTGTTTTAAATTCCTCCTTGTAGGTCTCCCGTCACTTTAAATGTATTTAATATGCTCCACCCACCAATGTTATTCAAGTTTATAGCATTCTAACCCCACTGTTGACCGGGTGTATGGAGTCTCCAGTGAGGTGAATGGCTTTCTCAGGGGGTAATTTCAGATCGTGAGCCCATCATCAGGAGCATTCATTTCGTGAGACTCCCGGGCAGCCCGAGCATAGCGTATCCTTCAAGAAGGGCATCGCCAGCTTAGGACCCCCCTCATGTTAATTTAACAGCTTGGGGACTCTTACGCAAGTTAATGTGATTCAACAATTCCCAAACCCAAGGGAGGGCCGGCCTGAGGATACCAACCCTACCACACCCGGCCCCAAGCCAGGGCACATCAGCTTCCTGGTGATCTCCCCAGTCTGATGGGCACGTACTCTGGGGTCCATTCTTTCACCAAGTACGTAGTCCTGCAGACCTGGCTTTATTTTTTTTTTAAGGTGTTTTTTTTACATTCAGTTAGCCACTCTATAGTACATCATTAGTTTCAGATGTAGCATTCAATGATTCACTAGTTACATATATCATCCAGTGCTCATCACGACACGTGCCGTCCTCAATACCCGTCACCCTGTTACCCACTCCCACTACCCCCCCTCCCTTCTAAGACCCTAAGTTCATTACCCAGGGTCCATAGTCTCTCATGGTTCATCTCCCTCTCTGATTTCTCCCCCTTCAGGTTTCCCTCCTCTATAGTCCTCCATGCTATTGCTTATGTTCCACGTAGGAGTGAAACCATATAATTGTCTTTCTCTGCTTGACTTACTTCACTTAGCATAATGCCCTCTAGTTCTATCCATGTCAATGCAAATGGTGGGTATTCATCCTTTCTGATGGCTGAATAATATTTCATTGTATATATGAACCACATCATCTTTATCCACTCATCTGTTGAAGGGCATCTCGGCTCCTTCCACAGTTTGGCTATTGTGGACATTGCTGCTATGAACATTGGGGTGCGTGTTCCCCTTCTTTTCACTGCATCTGTATCTTTGGGATAAATACCCAGTAGCACAATTGCTGGGTCATTGGGTAGATCTATTCTTAACATCTTGAGAACCCTCTATGCTGTTTTCCAGAGTGGCTGCACCAGCTTGCTTTCCCGCCAACAGTGTAAGAGGGTTCCCTTGTCTCCACATCCTCGCCAACATCTGTTTAGACCTGGCTTTAAACAGAGGTCCCCACCCCTGTTGGGCTTAAGGACTCATCTTTTCTGCCCACACCCCTAAAACGACCCAAGGTTACCAAGGCTGGCCAGGTTTCCTGAAGCTGCTCTAGCATCAGCTCAGTCCTCATAAAAAGCTTTTTGGACACAAGGGATTTCCGGTGAGTGCTTCCTCTCTGCACACATTTAAAGGATGCTCAATGGTTTACCATCAGCCGTACTGGCATTCTCTAAAAGGAGGGCTTTTAAAATCTCCCATACTGCCAGGAACAGAAGACCCAGGGTATGCATTCAACAAGTAGGAGTTATTCTAAATCAAACATCTTTTTTTTTCTTACACGAGCTGTTCATGCAAAGTGATTTAAACCTTATCTAGTCTAGCTTCTCGTCCATAAGAAATCTGGTCGCATGACTTCTAGAAGAAGTCAAATGAACACATTGAACAAGATGCTAAAAAAAAAAAAAAATACAGACAAGTAGAAATAACATGGATCCCCGGAACCCCTTACCATTAGACAAAGTTTGTTTACACTATTGTTAGAGTTTATTGTTTTAAATAATGCTTTAAAATGGACATGTTGGGGCGCCTGGATGGCTCAGTAGATTAAAGCCTCTGCCTTCAGCTCGGGTCATGATTCCGGGGTCCTGGGATCGAGCCCCACGTCGGGCTCTCTGCTCAGGGGGAGCCTGCTTCCTCCTCTCTCTCTGCCTACTTGTGATCTCTGTCTGTCAAATAAATAAAATCTTTAAAAAAATTTAAAAAGAAAATAAAAAATAAAATGGACATGTTGAGGTCTTTTATTTCATAAGATTTCCCTAGGATTGACTCCTGGAAGTTAAATGACTGGGACAAAGAATAAATTTGTAAAGTCTTTTTCTAAATTGTAAAAATATCTAAACACATACTACCTCATTGCTTTTCTGAAAGAAGTGTACTTCCAGAGCAAGAGCCGAGTTTGGAGATGTCCATTAGACCTTGTCCTACTGAGCTTGGGTGTAGAAATGGTTTTGTTCGAAAGGCCACGTGTGGGCCTAAGATATTTGAACAGTTAGAGGGAATGTAAAAGATAAGGTTTTCATCTAAGCTGAAAAGGCAGAGATTCATAAAATCAAGAAAAGCCAACCCCCTGCAAAAAAAAAAAAAAAAAAAAAAAAAAAAAAAACAAAACCCACAGTCCAAACACAAGAGCACTAAAGTCAAGACAGAAACATTATTATATGTGAGTGAAGCATTTTCTTTACAAAAACAGCAAGAAGGTGCCATTTACTGCCCTCTGTGCTTGGCCGTGACCCATGAGTGCCAGCACTGCCTTGGCCCCGCCCACCTTCCTCCCTTCCACGTGTGACCCCAACACACCCAGAGAATGGCAGGGCCAGGCACCCAGCACACACTCCTGAGCTCACAACTTCCCAGGCTGTAATCAGAGGATTAATTCCAGAAACCTGCTGGTCCTTCCCTCCTCGATGTCTGATGAAGGCACTGCAGGAATTTCCCACCCTCTTTTCTGTTGTGGGGGTAGAGGGTGGGAGCTTCAATATAAATCTCAAACTGGTGCTTTTGTTTTCAACCTCCCCACGCACAGAGGTAAGGAGACCCAAAGGCGCAGGTCACCAATTTCTAAACAGCAAACAACAAAATTGACAGTCCTATTTAAAATTCAAAAAAAAAAAAAAAAAAAAAAAAAAGGAGCGAGAAAGAAAAGAAAGTCTTTAAACCAGCATCCAGCTGGCGCCCTGTGGACTCTTTGTATAGTGGATTTTAAATTACAGATTAGAGTAAAACAACATGAGCAAAAATAAGGAGTAATCAGGGTCTCCTTCTGAAGAAAGTCTCCAGGCCAGCCATGGGCCTGACGGGCTTCGGCCAGCCATGCCAGCACTAATAACCGCTCTGAAATACACAACTCCCGGAGAGGCAGAGCGTTCTTGGGAAATTAAAGCTGTGATTACTGGAAAGCGGAAATGCTCAAAAAGAAGGACCAAAGGGAGAAAAGGCTTGTTGTTTCATCTTCAAGATTTATTGAATGGAGTCAACCTTTACAGGCTCAATGCAAATGCCTTCTTGGGGACACATTCCACATGCAGCCTGCTGCCTGTGTCCCCTACCCTCTATCCCCTCGCTTCCCTGCTCGAGTAACATGCTCATTGTGTCCCCACAAGTCGCACAGGACTTGTTCTCTGCAAAAACAGTCATGGTTTCTCTCACTTCTCTGGAAATTTCCTTGAGCCTTCCCACTTAAAGGACAGGCCTAGCACGGTTTCCTTTTATAGTATTACACAACCCAAATTACAATGATCAACCCATCTCTAAACCATATGGTAGTGACTCCAAAATTAAAATGTAGATTGTCCAGTAGAACAAAATATCCGATTTAGAGAGGCTACCAGATTCTGCTCTCCACCCACTAAGGACACACCCTAACCCAGTCATCAGGCTTGCTCAGAATGGAGTTCAATCTGGTCACCAGTAACCTTGATCCGCAGAGGTAAGGCTGCCCTCAGGGGCCACCCAGAACAGGCTTGCTGCTTTCCCAGGACAGACGTGACCATAGGGAAGAGGCCTTGTACAACCTGGCCAGGTTCTCCAGCCAGGCCTCCCCCAGCCCTCTGGCTGTCTGGTGTTGTCCTAAATGCTCTTCAGTATACCCTCCAAAGGGTCAGGGTCCCCCCAAGACAGGGCTCACAGGACACTGAAGCTGGAGGCACTTTATATGCCTTTAACAGAAAGTAAATGTTTCTAGGCCATCTCATCCTATAAAGCTTTATATTCTGCAAAACATACAGGTCTTTTATAGGATTGCTATTTTTTCAAGCCCATATTCCTGTCAAAATGTTTAACCCAAGAGGCAAGACATTTAGTTCCATTTTGTTCCACAGTTTTGGTTGACTTCAACTGAGATCTTAACTGGTCCCACAATCGTTTAGGTATTCTTGTCAGCTTCTTAACACTTGAATTTGCTTGGAGTATGTCCCCTAGACATGGGACACTTTTTTAAAAATTTATTTATTAAATGAAGACATGAAAGCCTTGTGGCATTCTTGGGTGGGGTCCATTCTGATGACTTAAAGTAAGACTGTTTTTGAAGAAATGGTGATTTGTTTCAATACTAAAATCTAGTCCACAAGAACATTACAAGAATCCCTATCAAATCTATCCCCAAATTAAGACCTACCAGCTCGGGGCGCCTGGGTGGCTCAGTGGGTTGAAGCCTCTGCTTTCGGCTCAGGTCATGATCCCAGGGTCCTAGGATCGAGCCCCACATCGGGCTCTCTGCTCAGCAGGAAGCCTGCTTCCTCCTCTCTCTCTGCCTGCCTCTCTGCCTACTTGTGATCTCTCTCTGTCAAATAAATAAATAAAGTCTTTAAAAAAAAAAAAAAGAAGACCTACCAGCTCACTGTTATTTCCCATCTGAGACAGGCTCAGCATCATTCACTCTTGGCTACAGTGGTTCCTCCTAATTCTGCATCACTCAGAAATGCTCACAATATGCCTATCAGTTTGCCCCCCAATTTCACTCTTTATTCAATAAATTTTTATCTCCTATGTGCTGAGTGGTATGGATTTCACTCAAGCCTGCTGCCAGACTTCCAGGAGCCCAACATTTTGACCTTGTTTCTTTTCTGGTTTTAAAAACTGGCTATTCGCCCTACCTAGTCCTCTGGTAAATAGAGAGCCATCACAACGAAATAACCAGTAATTTCCATCAACACCAATGAGCTGTCAGAGTCCCTTATCTTTGTTTTCTCTCAAATGAGGATCCTTCAACTGTAAGAAGAGAGGGAACGATCTCCCGTATTCTGAGATCTCTCTGCTTCACAGCCTGAACCTCGAGGTCTCCAGAGATGGACACAGGTTGCAAGAGGCAACAACTGTCCACGTCCACCAGCGAGTTCACAGAATCTGGTCGGGCTCTTGGCCCCACTGTGCAAACACAACATGCTGGTCTGCTAGTAGGTCAGCTCTCTAGACAGCTACTTCGCACCTTTCCTTGTTGCAAAGCAACAAGATTCCTTGGCAGTGCTGACACTGCTGTGCTGCCTTCGGGATGCTCCAGGGAATAGGAAAGGTGCTCACCCAAGAAACATCCTTCTTCCGGCCCCTCCACTGATGCTGAGCAGCTCCTTTCCTCCCTCAATTCTGCCGTCTGCTCCTTCTTGACCCGTATGTCGTGTTCCTCTCCTATCAAGCTTGAACTCCCTTTCACCTTGACCCCATTTATTTTTCCAATTCGAAGAATTCCTTAACTAAAAATAGACATTTTTAAGATTTTTTGTTATTAGTTTCAGGGGTAGAATTTTGAGGATTTATCAGTTGCATAGAACACCCAGTGCTCATTACATCAAGTGCCCTCCTTAATGCCCAACAACCAGTTACCCCTTAAGCCCACATACCTTCCCTCCAGCAACCCTCAGGTTGTTCCCTCGAGTTAATAGTCTCTTACGGTTTCCTCCTTCTCTGTTTTCATCTTAATTTCTCCTTCCCTTCCCCATGTTCATCTTTTTTGTTTCTTAAATTCCGCATGAGTGAAATCATATTGTATTTGTCTTTCTGACTAATTTCGCTTACCATAGTAACCTCTAGTTCCATCCATGTGGTTGCAAATGGCAAGTCTTTCCTTTGATGGCTGAGTAATAATCCATTGTATATCTATACCACATCTTCTTTATCCATTCATCTGTTGATGGACATCTGGGATGTTTTCATAGTTTGGCTATTGTGGACATTGCTGCTATAAACATTGGGGTGCAGGTGTCCCTTCGAATCACTATACTTGTATCCTTTGGATAAATACAAGTGCAACTGATGGGTCATAGGGTAGCTCTATTTTCAACTTCTTGAGAAACCTCCATATTTTCTTCCAGAGTGGCTGCACCACTTGCATTCCCACCAACAGTGTAGGAAGGTTCCCCTTTCTCCACATCCTCGCCAGCATCTGTCATTTCCTGACTTGTTAATTTTAGCCATTCTGACTGGTGTGAGGTGGCATCTCATTGTGGTTTTGATTTGTATTTCCCTGATGCTGAGAGATGTGGAGCACTTTTTCATGTGTCTGT
>NW_019154092.1:30402963-30484000 GCF_002288905.1 Enhydra lutris kenyoni | reverse complement strand
GCAAAAGCTTTTGATCTTGATGAAGTCCCAATAGTTCATTTTTTCCCTTGCTTCCCTTGCTTTTGACAATGTTTCTAGGAAGAATTTTCTGCAGCTGAGGTCAAAGAGGTTGCTGCCTGTGTTCTCCTCAAGGATTTTGATGGATTCCTTTCTCACATTGAGGTCTTTCATCCATTTTGAGTCTATTTTTGTGTGTGGTGTAAGGAAATGGTCCAGTTTCATTTTTTTGCATGTGGCTGTCCAATTTTCCCAACACTGTTTGTTGAAGAGACTTTTTTCCATTGGACATTCTTTACTGCTTTGTCAAAGATTAGTTGACCATTGAGTTGAGGGTCCATTTCTGGGCGCTCTGTTACATTCCATTGATCTATGTGTCTGTTTTTGCACCAGTACCATACTGTCTGGATGATTACAGCTTTTTAATAGAGGTTGAAGCCTGGAATTGTGATGCCTCCAGCTTTGGTTTTCTTTTTCAACATGACTTTGGTTATATGGGGTCTTCTCGGTTCCATACAAATTTTAGGATTGCTCATTCCAGCTCTATGAAAAATGCTGATGGTATTTTGGTAGGGATTGCATTTAATGCGTAGATTGCTTTAGGTAGTATAGACATTTTAACCTCATTTGTTCTTCCAATCCTCAATTTCCCATTTCTTTCCATCTTCCTCAATTTCATAACCATTCTATAGTTTTGACTACAGATCCTTTACTTCTTTGGTTAGGTTTATTTCTAGGTATCTTACAGGTTTTGGTCTAATTGTAGATGGGTTCGAGTCCTTGATTTCTCTTTATTCTGCTTCATTATTAGTATATAGAAATGCAACTGACTTCTGTGCATTGACATTATATCCTGTGACTTTTTTGAATTCCTGTATCAGTTCTAGCAATTTTTTGGTGGAGTCATTCATGTTGTCTACAAAGGGTGAGAGTTTGACTTCTTCACATATGTGGATGCCCTTTATTCTTTTGTTGTCTGATTATTCAGTCTAGAACTTCCAGAACTAAATTGAACAACAGTGATGAGAGTGGACATCCCTGCTGTGTTCCTGACTTTCGAGGAAAAACTGTTTTTCCCCACAGGGGATGATATTCACTGTGAGTCTTTCATATATGGCTCTTATGATATTAAGGTATGTTCCCTCTGTCCCTACATGATGGAGGGTTTGTTTTTTTTAAGATTTTATTTATTTATTTGACAGAGAGAGAGAGATCACAAGTAGGCAGAGAGGCAGGCAGAGAGAGAGGGGGAATCAGGCTCCCCACTGAGCAGAGAGCCCGATGCAGGGCTCGATCCCAGGACCCTGAGATCATGACCTGAGCCGAAGGCAGAGGCTTAACCCACTGAGCCACCCAGGTGCCCCTGAGGAGGGTTTTTATCAATAAAGGATGCTGTATTTTGCCAAATGCTCTTTCTGCATCTACTGAGAGAAGGATATGGTTCTGGCACTTTCTTTTATTCATGTGGTATATCACATTGGTTTGCTGATGTTGAACCACATCTGCAGTCCAGGAATAAATCCCACTTAGCTGTGGTGAATAATCCTTTTAATATACTGTTGGATCCTATTAGCTAGCATCTCAGTGAAGATCTTTGTATCCATGTTCATCAAGGATATTGGGCTGTAATTCTTTTTAGTGGGATCTTCTCTGGTTTGGGGATCAATATAATGCTGGTCTCATAGAATAAGTCTGGAAGTTTTTCTTCTACTTCCATTTTTGGGACCAGTTTCAGAAGAGTCGGAGGTAATTCTTCTTTAAATGTTTGGTAGAAAATGTTTTGGTAGAAAACCCCTGAGAAGCCAACTGGCCCTGGACTCATATTTGTTGAGAGATATTTGATGACTGACTCAATTTCTTTGCTGGTTATGAGTCTTCAGATTTTCCATATCTTCATGTTCCAGTTTTGGTTGTTTACAGATTTCTAGGAATTTATCCATTTCTTCCAGATTGCCTAATTTGTTTGCATATGAGAAAGTTCATAATATTCTCTTATAATGGTATTTCTTTGGTGTTGGTTGTGATCTCTACTCTTTCATGATTTTATTTGCTCCTTTCTTAATTCTGGCTAGGAGGTTATCAGTCTAATTTTTTTCAATTTAAATTCAATTAGCCAACATTTCAGACATGGAGTCCAGTAATTCATCAGCTGCATGTAACTCCCAAGGTTCATCACATCACTTGTTCTATTTAATGCCCATCACACACTCTTTCAAAGAACCATCTCCTAGTTTTATTGATCTGTACTGTTTTTTATTTCTGTATCATTGTTTTCTGTCCTACTCTTTAGTATAAAAATGGACATTTTAAGAAGATTTATTTCTTTATTTTAGAGAGAAAGAACATGTAAGCAAACAGGAGAAACAGACTCCCTCCCCACTGAGCACAGAGCCCAACACAGGGCTCGGTCCCAGAACCCTGAGATCATAACCTGAGCTAAAGGCAGACACTTAACCAATTGAGCCACTCAGGCACACTTAGACATTTTTTGGAGCCCTTATTTTTCCCCATGGCAAAGAAATGAACTTCATCCTTAACAGATCTGAAAATTTCTCCAAAGTACAAAGGCAATAGGGAGGCCCCTGTGCAGCAGACTGGTCATCTATGAGAACAGAGGCCTGTGTGGCTGCCACTGGGGCCAGCCAGAAAACTGGGTGTTTTCTACACCTGTTTGGCTGGGGTTCTGAATATCATTAGTTATAAGTCTACTTAGTTCTTCAGCTCCCTTTCCCACTGAGGTGTGCTCATCCTTTAAGACTGGTAGCAATGAATACTATGCTAAGTACCACTCCCATCCCCTTGCATAGACACAGCAGATACAGCAGCCCAAAGAAGCCCTGTGCCTCCCAGCATCGCCATTCCTAGTGCAATAAGCACCTAAATGACACTCCAGTTACTACCTGCCATGCTGGTTTGTTTTTCCCAGATGCCTCTGCTACAAGGAAGCCTGGCCATCTTCTATTTCTCATTAGACCTCAGAATTCCTCACAAGGTGCCACTTTCTAGGCCAGAGCTTCACATCCCAGCGTGATATATCCCCACCTGAAGTCTGAGCAACCTGAGCCCCTTAATTCAACATTCTCCTCTCAACTGATTCCTGCTAGAATTTTTCCAGAATCTTATCAACTGTATTAAAAATTTTCCAGAATTTACACCTGACAATGGTCAATGCCAAAGATCCAATCTACTAGAGATCCTTAGATTGGCTAAAAGTGACCTCTGCCTTAAATTTAGTTAAAGGATGGCCATGTTCAACTGAAAGAGCCGTATTCTTTAATCCTCACCCACAACCCTCCTCACTGTAACACAACAAACGTGCCTGTCCTTCTGAAGCTTACATTCTAGCAGGGAACAGACAACATATACACCAGAAGTGAGCAAATAATCTAGTTTGTCTCAAACCTCTTGCACAGTGACCCTGAGCACTGAATCCAAGGGCCAATGACTATCAGGCAAGTTTCAGGAGAGAAGCTTGGCGCACTTCAGTAAGGAGACCTCCATTATTCTAAGTACACATTTGCATTAAGCTTTGTCGAAATGTCATCACTTCTGTTCAAATCTCCTCCTATATTTTCTAGAAACACACCTCAATTCAACACATGCCTTATTTACAATGGAAAAAGACAAGCTATCAAGACAGACCTGAGTTTAAATCCAAACTGTGCTATACTCTGTGTGTCTTCATCATTTCTCAGATAATTCCTCACTGGTTGGTGGATAAGAACTGAACAAAGCCAAAGTGACTTTGGACACTTTTCACCTTCCTTTATGGAAGGTGAAGGTAACAGAACCAACCTCAGAAATATTGTCAAGAGTAAACGAAACGGAACAACTGATCCCAAAATCAGGATGTCCAATTATCAATTACTAAGGTATAAAAATTGACCAGTCTTAGAATGAAGTAGAAATCGAATAAATGTTATTTCCTTCCCGCACGTACATGCCTGTGTTTTCTTCTTTGGGGGGAGTTTTTGGTTCCTTTTGATGTAGGCTACTTTCCAAAGCACCTAGTCATTGGATAGAGGGTAAGCCTCTGCTCTGCTCCCCAACCCCACCATCCTCGTGCTCTGCTCACAGGGGTACCAAGCCCACTGCTATTTCTCATTTACATCTCCATGTCCTCTGAGGGAGGGCAGGAGACACATCTTCTTAACTGGAATCACCAGAACCTATGTGATCCCCTCAATGCATGGAGACATGGGCTCTGAATGCAAAATCCCCAAATCCCAGCTCTAACACTCACCAGCTACACCATCCTCACTAACTTGCTTGGCCTCTCTGGGCCTTGGTGTCCTCATCCGAAAGAGGACAAAGTAACAGCAGCTGCCATGTCGGGTTGTTGTGAGCATAAACTACAGTCAGCACATGGAGCACTTCCCAGAGTTGCAGCAAAGTCACACATGTGTACGTGTGTTATATACTTGCGCATGTGTGTGTCAATAATTCCAGCCAACAGTTTTACACACACACACACACACACACACACAGTCCGTCTTTTATTGAGAACTACAGACATATTTTCAGTACACACGCCTAGGTGCTGAGGCCATGATTCATTAACTTAAGAATTTTAGTTTAAAAAAACAAAGTTGGGTCCTTCCAAAGTATCTTAAAATTCCTCTTTTGTTTATTGAATTCTTTTGGGCTCAAACACCACCATTAAGATCCCTTCTTTTCCTCACTCTTTTTATTATGTGAACATAACCTCTTTCACAGGGCGGCACTTTTATTATTCTGATTGTTCTTACTTTAATTGACTTTTGATATGTTAAGACATTTCTTCTCCAATTCAAATTCTAAGAAGTTGTCTGACCTATAGTCTACACTTCCATTTTGCCCTCCGTTAGTGAGCTATGTCAGCCAAAGAGCCAGACCTATCTGCCAAACTCATCCACTGTGTTATATCCCTTCACTGTAATAATTTTAATAGGACCATTAATTTGTAACAGAATGTGGCTAGATGCTATTTCCAGTAAAAGATCTGATAACTCATTCATTCAACAAGTATTTGGTGAGCCCCCGCTCTGGGCCAGACACTGTTCCAGGGCCTGGGAAGGCAACTGTGAGACAATGATCAAAAGACCCCGCCCCCTTGAAATGACATTGTTGGCAGAGGAGGCAGAGACAAGACAATGGGCAATAAACCTAACGCAACCACACTCCGTTCCTGTTAGCCACTACATGTTTCCCTAAAAAGTCACTGTGTTATGCAAAAATCACACAATAAACACCAAAAGCCATATGAGGGGGCAAAGGCAGGAACCTAGTAAAAACGACCACAATCTTAAACACACTGAGTGATTCGGAAATACACAAATACTACAATAAGCATAACAATTTACTGCAAAAATAGAACCCGAAGGGTGCTTGAGGAAGCGGACACTGGGACGGCAGCTTGTGAGCAACTGTGGAGTGGTAGGATTATCTGAGATCAAAGTTGGAACACATGGGGACAGAATGTGCCTCGTGAAATAAGACAGGAACGGAGGCAGCCGGGAGACGTTTCAGGGATGTGCACGTGTGCGCCGTATATTCCTCCGTGGCTCGGCTCAGCTGGGTACAGTTTTCTGCATCCATGTAGTGCTTTTGCAAAGGCAATTACACATAAGCAAATCGGAAGTCCGTGTTATGCTCAAATGGTTCAGTACTATATCAAGCACGTTGAAACAAACATGTGCTTTAAAACCAAGTGGCATACAGAATTGGGTGTATAAGGTGGTAATTGCTGTGAGAAACTACAGCAGGATAATAAGGACAGCTAAGAATTAGGGTATCGTTGAATTTTTTAATGTATTCTTCTCTACTACTGTTTTCATTCTATACCTACTGCTAATAAAAACCCCTGAGTGCACGACATTTATGCACAAGCCTGCCATCCTTCTGGTGCTTCTTCCAGCCTTCCCAAGTGTATGCTGTGGTCCCAGGGCCTCCCAACACTGTGCCCACTGCTCACAGCCCTTCCACGGGACCTCAGAGACTTTTTACTATTCCATCCAATAGGATTCGATGCATTAAAATGACAGTCTAGTATTTCCAAGTCAGCCCCGCATGTGATGAATGAGCTCAAACACATCTGAATGTCCCCCGTCAGGTTGCTTTGTGTTCAGGAATCCGCAGATTCACCCTGGCAAAAAAAAAAGGGGGTTGATTATCTTCTCTTCACACATTCCCTGTGGTCAAGACGCTGTTGAGAACTTTCAGCTGTTTCACATACTTTGAGAACTTCACTCCAACTCAGTACAGCCCATTCCCAACTTCCTTTTCCACATCTGCTCATTCCTTATTCTAACCCAAACTAACCCCTAACAAGACTCCAAAATTGTAATCACAGCTTTCCATCAAACCCCACCAATTGTCTGCCATAAATGTGTGCTGCTCTAATCACCAGAAAGCTTTCAGTTCTTACATATCAAAGTTCATAGCCGAACGAGGATTTGGATACAAAGCTTGAGGAAGGGGGAAGCAGGCAGAGGGGTTGGGGGGGATGTGCACGGTAAACCCCAGGAAGCGGGTCCTGAGCAAGCAATGGCAGGGACGGTGGGGAAGCCGGGGCAGTGGGACACCCAGGAAGGCTCCCTGAGCTATGCTTCCCATCCTACCACCCCCTGCTTGGTGGTTTCCTGTCTTCATGTTGCAATGATGCAAACATTAAATCTTTTGTGCTGTCAAAATACGGAGATTTTAAGCTGACTGCTCATCTCCCTGTGACACCCTTCTTACACATCTGATGAAGATAGCTTCTGTCAGTGTTTAATTAAATCAGATTTGATTAAGGCTTTACTCGGGGACCCTACTTTGTGTTTCCTAATCTGAATTGGATCTTTTTTGTTTCTCAAAAGGCTTTTTCAGCCACAGCTGCTGTCGGGGTAATCAGGGAACGATGCCCCTCCGGGCAGCCAGGAGCTTGAGCTGGGTCACAGGCCCATTCAAGCTTTCCAGGGGTGAGTGTCCTTGGTCAGGGTCCAACAAGCACTACTGTCCAGGGGTGGCTTCTCTGATGGGACATCGGGGCTCTGGGAGATCTCCTGTGCTGTTGGGATGTGCTACAATCCCATTTCTGATGGTGTTCTCACACCTACACATAGAATAAGGTTTTTCCATTACTATTTGACACACTAAGAAGTATTCCAACCCATTCAAATCAATCTCAAATTGCTCGTGGGAGGGGAAATTAGAACAAGTCCTATGAAAAGCAATTTGGCAATATCTACCCAAGTTCTAAGTGCACAGACCATCTGACTCTGGAATTTATCCTGCCGAACACTTGCACATGTGCAAAATGGCACACATACAAAGTTATTCATTGTAGCGCTGTTTACTACAGCCAAGAAGAAACCAACTATTCTTCTACAGAGCAGAGGACTGAATAGAAGTTTCTACATACATGCAATGCCGTACTATGCAGCTGTTAAAATAGGAAGCACTTTATTTACTAAAATGGAAAGAGCCTCAAGAAATATTAAGTGAGGGCGCCTGGGTGGCTGAGTCGGTTAAGTGGCTGCCTTCAATTCAGGTCATGATCCCAGGTTCCTGGGAGCCCCACATCCAGCTCCCACTGGCTCACTCTTTCAAATAAAAAAAAAAAAAAAATTAAGTGAGAAGTAGTGCATATAATAGATTATTTTTTTTTTATTCTAAGAAGGTAAATTATACTTTTCCTCTATTCATAAAAACAGAGGGAATTAGTAACTCTGATTACGTGTAATGGCAAACTGGTGAGTTTGGGGAATGGGAGTAGAGAATATCGCCAGAGAGAAGAAGGTAGGATATTTCACTACACTGTTCAAGTTTAGAGCCAGGTGAATGTGCTACTCTTTCAAAAACAAAACAAAAAAAACACCACCAGTTTAATTAAACTACTTTAAAAATTTAGAACTAAAGTTGTATACCTTTTGGAATACCATCCCCACCCTGAAAGCAATGGTTGTATGCCAATCTAGGAGGGAGACTCTGGGCACACTGGGTCCAGTGGACCCCTGTTCCCCTCTTCTTGTCTCTATTCAAGCTCCACCCACTCCAATGTTGACCCCTTTGTAATTCTTCAGGTAGCCTCTCCTGTCTCCCCATTATAAACTGTCTACTCACACAGGTGCTGCCACCCAGGAACCAGCACAGCCCTGCTGTCCCCTAGAACTGGCATGTGACCGAAAACCACAACCAGCATCCATGGCAGCCCTGGCTGGATGACAAGGCTACATATCCCTATTATGTTTTTGTCAACTACTAAATCTGGAGAATTCTTCCAGAAGCTCCACCAGCCACCTCCGCTGGACCCAGAGCCCCATTTATACTTTTTCAACAGTACACACTGCATTTATTCCTCGGAAATATTTTCTAAAGAAAAAAATGAAGCCAGTCACCACTTTACTTACTGTATTCTTCCTTCTAGAATTTAACCCATACAAAAAACTAACTATATACAATCTCAGGTCTTCCTTTAGGTTGCTGCGCTTACAGTCTTGGAAAACTCAGCTCCACAAATGCTAGGTTGGACTCAAGTTTTGAGAGCCAACTAACCTTTTTTTTTTTTTTAATTGTGTTATGTTAGTCACATACAGTACATCATTAGTAGTTGATGTAGTTTTCCATGATTCGTTGTTTACATATAACACCCAGTGCTCCATGCAATCCATGCCCTCCTTAATACTCACCACCAGACTCACCCACCACCCCAACCAGAACCCTTGGTTTATTTCCCAGAGTCCATAGTCTCTCATACTTCATCTCCCCATCTGATTCCCCCCCACCATTTCATTTTCCCTTTCCTTCTCCTAACGTCCTCTACCCTATTCCTTATGTTCCATAAATAAGTGAAAACAATATGATAATTGGCTGGCTCTGCTTGACTTATTTCACTCAGAGTAATCTCCTCCAGTCCCATCCATGTTGATGCAGAAGTTGGGTATTCATCCCTTCTGATGGCTGAGTAATGTTCCATTGTATATGTGGACCACATCTTCTTTATCCATTCGTCCATAGAAGGGCATCTTAGTTCTTTCCACAGTTTGGGTATTGTGGATGTTGTTGCTAGGAACATTGGGGTACATATGGCCCTTCTTTTCACTACATCTGTATCTTTGGGGTAAATACCCAGTAGTACAATCACTGGGTCATAAGGTAGCTCTATTTTTTTTCCTTTTTATTTTTTTATTTATTTTTATTTTTTATAAACATATATTTTTAATCCCCAGGGGTGCAGGTCTGTGAATCACCAGGTTTACACACTTCACAGCACTCACCCCAGCACATACCCTCTCCAATGTCCATAACCCCACCCCCCCAACCCCCCTCCCCCCAGCAACCCTCAGTTTGTTTTGTGACACTACGAGTCACTTATGGTTTGTCTCCCTCCCAATCCCATCTTGTTTCATTTACTCTTCTCCTACCCCCTTAACCCACCATGTTGCATCTCCTCTCCCTCATATCAGGGAGATCATATGATAGTTGTCTTTCTCCGATTGACTTACTTCGCTAAGCATGATACCCTCTAGTTCCATCCACATCGTCGCAAATGGCAAGATTTCATTTCTTTTGATGGCTGCATAGTATTCCATTGTGAATATATACCACATATCCATTCATCGGTTGATGGACATCTAGGTTCTTTCCATAGTTTGGCTATTGTAGACATTGCTGCTATAAACACTCGGGTGCACGTGCCCCTTCGGATCACTACGTTTGTATCTTTAGGGTAAATACCCAGCAGTACAATTGCTGGGTCATAGGGTAGTTCTATTTTCAACATTTTGAGGAACCTCCATGCTCTTTTCCAGAGTGGCTGCACCAGCTTGCATTCCCACCAACAGTGTAGGAGGGTTCCCCTTTCTCCGCATCCTCGCCAGCATCTGTCATTTCCTGACTTGTTAATTTTAGCCATTCTGACTGGTGTGAGGTGGCATCTCATTGTGGTTTTGATTTGTATTTCCCTGATGCTGAGTGATATGGAGCACTTTTTCATGTGTCTGTTGGCCATCTGGATGTCTTCTTTGCAGAAATGTCTGTTCATGTCGTCTGCCCATTTCTTGATTGGATTATTTGTTCTTTGGGTGTTGAGTTTGCTAAGTTCTTTATAGATTTTGGACACTAGCCCTTTATCTGATACGTCGTTTGCAAATATCTTCTCCCATTCTGTCAGTTGTCTTTTGGTTTTGTTAACTGTTTCCTTTGCTGTGCAAAAGCTTTTGATCTTGATGAAATCCCAATAGTTCATTTTTGCCCTTGCTTCCCTTGCCTTTGGCGATGTTCCTAGGAAGAAGTTGCTGTGGCTGAGGTCGAAGAGCTTGCTGCCTGTGTTCTCCTCAAGGATTTTGATGGATTCCTTTCTCACATTGAGGTCCTTCATCCATTTTGAGTCTATTTTTGTGTGTGGTGTAAGGAAATGGTCCAATTTCATTTTTCTGCACGAGGCCGTCCAATTTTCCCAACACCATTTATTGAAGAGGCTGTCTTTTTTCCATTGGACATTCTTTCCTGCTTTGTCGAAGATTAGTTGACCATAGAGTTGAGGGTCTATTTCTGGGCTCTCTATTCTGTTCCATTGATCTATGTGTCTGTTTTTGTGCCAGTACCATGCTGTCTTGATGATGACAGCTTTGTAATAGAGCTTGAAGTCCGGAATTGTGATGCCACCGACTTTGGCTTTCTTTTTCAATATTGCTTTGACTATTCGAGGTCTTTTCTGGTTCCATATAAATTTTAGGATTATTTGTTCCATTTCTTTGAAAAAAATGGACATCTCCAGATTTAAAGTGAGGGGATGGAAAACAATTTACCATGCTAATGGACATCATAAGAAACAGGGGTGGCAATCCTTATATCAGATCAATTAGATTTTAAGCCAAAGACTATAAAAAGAGATGAGGAAGGACACTATATCATACTCAAAGGATCTGTCCAACAAGAAGATCTAACAATTTTAAATATCTATGCCCCTAACGTGGTAGCAGCCAACTATATAAACCAATTAATAACAAAACCAAAGAAACACATCAACAATAATACAATAATAGTAGGGGACTTTAACACTCCCCTCACTGAAATGGACAGATCATCCAAGCAAAAGATCAACAAGGAAATAAAGGCCTTAAATGACACACTGGACCAGATAGACATCACAGATATATTCAGAACATTTCATCCCAAAGCAACAGAATACACATTCTTCTCTAGTGCACATGGAATTTTCTCCAGAATAGATCACATCCTCGGTCCTAAATCAGGTCTCAACCAGTATCAAAAGATTGGGATCATTCTCTGCATATTTTCAGACCACAATGCTCTGAAGCTAGAACTCAATCACAAGAGGAAATTTGAAAAGAATCCAAATACATAGAGACTAAACAGCATCCTTCTAAAGAATGAATGGGTCAACCAGGAAATTAAAGAAGAGTTGAAAAAATTCATGGAAACAAATGATAATGAAAACACAATGGTTCAAAATCTGTGGGACACAACAAAGGCAGTCCTGAGAGGAAAATATATAGCGGTACAAGCCTTTCTCAAGAAACAAGAAAGGTCTCAAGTACACAACCTAACCCTACACCTAAAGGAGGTGGAGAAAGAACAAGAAAGAAACGCTAAACCCAGCAGCAGGAGAAGAGAAATCATAAAGATCAGAGCAGAAATCAATGAAATAGAAACCAAAAAAACAATAGAACAAATCAACGAAACTAGGAGCTGGTTCTTTGAAAGAATTAATAAGATTGATAAACCCTTGGCCAGACTTATCAAAAAGAAAAGAGAAAGGACCCAAATAAATAAAATCATGAGTGAAAGAGGAAAGATCACAACGAACACCAAAGAAATACAGACAATTACAAGAACATACTATGAGCAACTCTACGCCAACAAATTTGACAATCTGGAAGAAATGGATGCATTCCTAGAGACATATAAACTACCACAACTGAACCAGGAAGAAAGAGAAAACCTGAACAGACCCATAACCAGTAAGGAGATTGAAACAGTCATCAAAAATCTCCAAACAAACAAAAGCCCAGGGCCAGACGGCTTCCCGGGGGAATTCTACCAAACATTTAAAGAAGAACTAATTCCTATTCTCCTGAAACTGTTCCAAAAAATAGAAATGGAAGGAAAACTTCCAAACTCCTTTTATGAGGCCAGCATCACCTTGATCCCAAAACCAGACAAGGATCCCATCAAAAAAGAGAACTACAGACCAATATCCTTGATGAACACGGATGCGAAAATTCTCACCAAAATACTAGCCAATAGGATTCAACAGTACATTAAAAGGATTATTCACCACAACCAAGTGGGGTTTATTCCAGGGCTGCAAGGTTGGTTCAACATCCGCAAATCAATCAATGTGATACAACACATTAATAAAAGAAAGAACAAGAACCATATGATACTCTCCATAGATGCTGAAAAAGCATTTGACAAAGTACAGCATCCCTTCCTGCTCAAAACTCTTCAAAGTGTAGGGATAGAGGGCACATACCTCAATATTATCAAAGCCATCTATGAAAAACCCACCGCAAATATCATTCTCAATGGAGAAAAACTGAAAGCTTTTCCGCTAAGGTCAGGAACACGGCAGGGATGTCCGTTATCACCACTGCTATTCAACATAGTACTAGAAGTCCTAGCCTCAGCAATCAGACAACAAAAGGAAATTAAAGGCATCCAAATCGGCAAAGAAGAAGTCAAACTATCACTCTTCGCAGATGATAGGATACTATATGTGGAAAATCCAAAAGACTCCACTCCAAAACTGCTAGAACTTATACTGGAATTCAGTAAAGTGTCAGGATATAAAATCAATGCCCAGAAATCAGTTGCATTTCTCTACACCAACAACAAGACAGAAGAAAGAGAAATTAAGGAGTCAGTCCCATTTACAATTGCACCCAAAACTATAAGATACCTAGGAATAAACCTAACCAAAGAGGCTAAGAATCTATACTCAGAAAACTATAAAGTACTCATGAAAGAAATTGAGGAAGACACAAAGAAATGGAAAAATGTTCCATGCTCCTGGAAGAATAAATATTGTGAAAATGTCTATGCTACCTAAAGCAATCTACACATTTAAAGCTCTATTTTTAATTTTTTGAGGAACTTCCACACTGTTTTCCAAAGTGGCTGTATTCCCACCAACAGTGTAAGAGGGTTCCCCTTTCTCCACATCCTCTCCAATACATATTTTTTACCTTGTTGATTTTGGCCATTCCTACTGGTGTAAGGTGGTATCTCAATGTGGTTTTGATCTGAATCTCCCTGATGGCTAATGATGATGAACACTGTTTGTGTCTGTTAGCCATTTGTATGTCTTCTTTGGAGAAGTGTCTGCTCATGTCTTCTGCCCATTTTTTGACTGGATTATTTGTTTTTTTTGGGTGTTGAGTTTGAGGAGTCCTTTAGAGATCTTGGTTATCAGCCCTTTGTCTGTAGTGTCATTTGCAAATATCTTCTCCCATTCCCTAGGTCACCTCTTTGTTTTGTTGACTGTTTCCTCTGTTGTGCAGAAACTTTTTAATCTTGAAGTCCCAAAAGTTCATTTTCCCTTTTGTTTCCCTTGCTTTTGGATGTCTTGAAAGAAGTTGCTGTGGCTGAGGTCGAAGAGGTTACTGTCAACTAACTTTAGAAGAATGAGAAGTCTTACAAAAGAGGTTATCCAACCTCCTCATTGGTTTCTACTTCAATCAGTATTTGAAAATTCAAAAACTTCTTTTAAGATTCTATTTATTTGACAGAGAGATAGTGAGAGAGGGAACACAAGTAGGGGGAGTGGGAGAGGGAGAAGCAGGCTTCCTGCTGAGCAGGGAGCCTGACACGGGCTCGATCCCAGGACCCTGGGATCATGACCTGAGCCCAAAGCTGATTCTTAATGACTAAGCCAGCCAGGTGCCCCTGAAAAACAATTTTTTATCTGAGCATAAGTGTGAGACTTTGTGTGTCTTTTCTCTCACGTGAATGTCCCATGGCAAATCAATCTCATCTCTATTTTTGTTTTAAAAAATGCTTTAGTTTTTGAAACGTGCCTGGGAATACTTCATTAACTAGTGGTCAGAATAAGTTCTAATATGAGCTATGAAAACCTCAGTGTAAACGAAGAACAGTGGAATGCTAATTCTAACAAGACTTGTGACTGTGGCACCAGCTTTCCCCCATGGTCACGACTGGGCTTCCGCCAAGTGCTGGCTGAGTCACAGCCATATTTAACCTCACCATTTGTCTTTGGGGTAAAGAACGGGCAGGAGTGAAAGAAATCATGGTAAACATCAGAACCCCAGCACTACTGCGGAGTCATCAGCTGAAATGAAAGATGAGCAAGACACGTCTGGGCTTCCTATTCACACCGCCCAGACTGTGTGACTTCCTATTTGTTATCCTCAACTGCCACCAGACAGTCAGACCCCAAAGGTCATAAAGCTGCTGGAACGGGAGAAGAATTTATTAAGCATGTAAGCTAATCACAGATAAGCTAAAGGACACTAGCCAAATACAAGGGCTCCTGCCTGACCTGTTTCCAGAAGCCAGTTCTGCCTTCAGGCAAACACTACTTTTTAGACAAACCCTGAAGTGTGAGGATGAGAACAATTTAATGCTGAATTTGTAACTGTCATTATCTGAGGGCTTGTTCTGAAGCCGGCTGTCCTGCTCTCGCAAGGACCAGCCCCAGGTAAAGCTGAGTTCACTTAATAGACTTGCCCCCCAGCCCCACCCTCGGGTCCCATGGGGCCAACCCCCGCCCCGCCGAGGCAGCACGCAAGGCACGTGGGCTCCAACGTGTGTGAGCAGACTGACGTGTGTGGCGTTCAGCCAGCCTGGAGGGGACAGCACCATACCAAGTGACAAGCAGGACCCACCACTCTAGATGCGTCCACGACAAACAGTCCATTCCCTAAGTGTCCCCAGTAGGTTCATGACTTGCAGGCTGGACAGCTCAGTCCATGCGAGACTTGACACCACAAGCCGGTCACAGGCTACTGCTCAGCTTCCAAGTGTGCTCACCATCACTTCATCCAGCACGGACGTGAGCCTGGCATGCTCACGGAGGGATCAGCATAAACCCACCACAACCGTCAGGAATATCCGGGGCCCACCTCCTTCCTTGCTAGCCCCTGCCTTCAAGGAGAAGATCAGCTTCATAAAGAAGGGAGCCCAGGAAGAAACACAAGCGTTCATCAAGGGTCATTTAACAGCACAGTCCCCTGGGAGCCCCCTGATGCTTCCAAAGTCATAGAGGCTAGTACCTTCCAGAAAAGGCAAACCTTTTCTCCAGCTTATTTTTAGGGCTTCCCAGGAGCCTGGGTTCCAGAGCTGAGGCACTTCAGCGGGCTCATTCCGTGACTTAAGCATCTGCTTTTCTTGATATGGAAAGTAGGGCCAAATCAGAGAGCCCCCTCTTCCCCCTCAGCCACACGGGCCGACGCTAGCCCAAGGAAGCCCTGCCGTCTCTCTCGGAGCTCCGTCAGACACATGAGCCCCCTATTTATAGATGCCCCACCGCCCACTTAAAAGAGCCTGGGTTCCTCCTAATCCAGGGGCAGCACAGATGCGTGGTGACGGTCAGCATTTGCTCGCACAGAAAACCTAAAAATTACAAGCAACAAGATGCTGCGGGGCAACTCCTGAGTACCAGCATTCTTTCCTTCCATGGTTTATGTCAATTCATGAAAACATGTGTGAAGCATCTGCCTTTTTATTTAAACAGAAAGCAAGGGCTCAGATTGCCGCGCTGGTTAACCCCACAGCTAAATCAGGAGCTCCGTCGATGGGAGGGGCACCCTGGAGTTAGGTCACCGCAGCTGCCCCGGCCACCAGCTGCCCAGGAGGCCTCCCCATGAACCGAAGGGGAGACAGTCACCACCAGAGCAAGGCCAAAGGCTCAGCGGAAGGGTAACGGTGCCTTCTGACTTCGCTGCTGGGGCGTCGGATTCCAAAGTACTCTCGACTGAAGAGAGGAACAGCACATTGTAATTATTTTTAAATCCCTTTTACTGCATCCAGTGTTATTTCACAACATTTTCCTTGAATTTGATACGGGTAAGAATTTAATATGTTTACGTCCAGACCAACTGTAAAACGAATAAGCCTTAATTTTATTCAAAGTTCTTCTGAGAGCCCTCTATTTTCTCTCCCTTTTCCTCTCCCACTAACATGGAGCCTTCCCCTCCAGCCCGCTGTTTTCATCCTCCTACTTAGAAGAGTGAAATTCCCATCTGGCAAGAGAATGTAGGCTCTGACCAAAGGGTCTGACTTCTACATGCCTCCCAGGCACACGTTTTCATCATAAGCCTCAACTCCCATTACCTCGGTTTCACTGGGGTACCCCCAAATTTCAGCCAAGGTCTGGAGTACAAAGCACTCGAACCCACGTGGAGAATCTGCAGACTGGGTTCACAAAAGCAACATGTGTGCTTTCTTAAAAAAAAAATAAAAATGAAGTGCAACAAAGAATAAAGCATTTTGTTCCATCTTTCTACCCCTAAAGTCTTCACTTGGAATGAGACACATTCTAGACGCTAAGCTCTGTGAAATTCCTTTTCAGAATACATTAGAACACGAGGCTGTGGGGAAGCATCTATGCTCAGAGCTGACCCCACCACTCTGAACCTAATCTGAAATGGGGACATATGTTTAAATGCAAGAAGATGCCCGGCCGCCAAATTCCAAACCGCCACCTACCTACAGGAGCAAAAGGCAGCGCATCGCAGAGACCAAAAATGATGACCTTTGGTGAGAAAACTGAATATGGTCTCTTACATTATGCTTAATTATATGCATTAATAGGTCTAATGCTTTTCCTGTTTGTTAAAAGTAACACTTTTTAGCTCCAATTTCTTGAATGCGTAGTACCCTTAAAATAAATAAAACCTCGACACCAAAAAAATTTCCAGGCCAGTAAATAGTACTTGATTAGATGCACTTCAAGGAAATAAAAAGTTGGTAAAAGAAATTAAGGCCAACATTATAATCTTCTCTAAGGCAGTTCATTTGCTGACTGGCTTAATTGTTTTCCAAGTATTGGGGGAGGGAATGTCACTGAAAGTCCCCTATTTGTCTTCTTCCTCTCTTAATACTCTGCCAGTTCTTCTATCTCTATGGCAGCAATAAGAGTGGTTAAAGAAATTTCCAAAAGATAGAATCTCATGAAATAAAAACATTTGCATACGGACATATATTCTGGGTCCTCCGGTATCTCTCACCAAGGGGGAAGAAGTTTAAATTGAATTAAGGAAGCTGGTCTCCTTGGTTTTGACAGACAACCAAAACCTGTCTGTTCTTTTGGACAGACCACAGAACACTGGACAAGTCAAGGGGGTAAGAGGTGAGGAGGCCACTGCAGGCAGAGAGAAGGGCACGGGAGGGCGCTGGCCAGCAAGAGGAAGGGCATGGGCTCTAGTCTAAGGGCACCGATGTGGCTGGACGTCAAGGGAGGGAGTGGGCCTTGAAAGCAGCAGAATGTCCTGGGCAGATCTTCATTTCTAAATTTCATGGCTAAATTTCATTTCTAAATTTCATGGCTAAAAAGGACACCCATGTCCAAGCTACTCAGACACTTAGAGTGTTTGAGGCTTGTTTGAAAAATTTCCAGCTGATTCACAAGTTAAGCAATACAGAAGGCCAGGAGATCATCTGATGACCGTTCCGTTAGATCATCAGGGATGCCGTGGCAAGGGAAGGAGCCGCACCACCCTTTGTGGTCTTGGAAAAAGAATCCCTCACTGGTGGAACAAAAAAGTCTGCAAATGAGAATCAACAACTGTAAATACCCCAGGGTTTGGTATTTCTTTTAGGATTTGAGAAACACGCTGATAATTTTAATCCTATTGGAAATGACTAACAATGTTACTGGGGTTTATGCTAAATATAGATTTACTGCAGCCTGGCAAACTTTAAGACCTCAACCAATTAAATATTTATTGCCTTAATAAAACAGTTCAAATGAAATGAAGCTGAAAAGATACAGTTTGTCCTCAGCGACAAACCGAAGCATACAATTTAAATTTTAATGATGTATGAATAGATCCTTGCATACTAAGTCATTTTTACAAAGTCCAATTCTCTTTCTCTTTTCTTCCCCATTCTCTCACTGACAGCCCAATCAACTCTCATCCTACACCCCTACTTCTTGTTTTTGTGATTACCTATCAGAGAAGACTCATTGGTAATTTAATTCTGTCACTATTTGGTGACTAAGAAATAAAATCAAAACTGACAAATATATGCAAGGTAAGAAAAGACAGGGGTTGTGTGAGAACCTTTCCAATGAGCAAATTAGCACAAACACCTAGAATTCTGGCAGATGACTTTCTCTGGTTGCTTTGGACTCGAAGCCTGCCCCCACCACAGCCTGCACTGTTCACACGGAGAAAGGGGCACTCTGCAGAGGCCCAGCATTCCCCCTGAAACACTGAGGACTTTCCAAAAGAAATGGAGATGTCCAACACCCCTGTCCTGTAGTCTCTGCTCCCCAGGCCCCCGATACCCCCTCCTAGGTTCCCCCTCCAGGTTCCATGTCTGTTTTGCACAGAGGAGTGGCCTGGGAGAAGGAGCCTTGCCCTACCCATTGCAGAGCACAGGGGAGGTACAGCAGGGGCTACAAGGTCAGCAGCAGCAGCACCCCCCCCCCAACTGTGAGGCCCTCCCAAGCCCCATGGTAAACCATCAGCTGAGTGCTCTCCTGACAGCCTCAACTGACTTTTGGGAGCTTCCATTTCCCCAAACCCCATCCACTGCCATCTTTCTTAGGGAGCGTGAGAGCCATAGACAATGTTCATGAAATCCCCTACCCAGGCCCAGCCCATAGAATGTGCTAGATAAACATGGCAGGGAGGCGGCTGCTGTCCTCGCAGTTGTCATCACCACTGGCAGCCAGCTGGGGCCACTGGCCTGCCCCCCAGGGCCTGGGGATGAGCTGACATGGGTAGACAAGTGACCCAGTGGCCCTGGGTAAGGGAGGAGCTCCCCCTGCATTGTCCTGGTGTCGCTCTGGCCCTTCTTGATACCTTGCGCTCTGGAACACTCTGCCAAATTTAGTTACAGAGAGAAATGTAGGGTCCCTCCCCCCCAAAAAATGTCCTTTCTACACTCTGGAAGATGGAGTCCTAGAGATGGACATGTGGAGGTCAGAAGGATTTGGTTTTCCAACTCCTCTATTAGTAGGACTTTTAGGTCCATGTACTTCACAATGAAAATCCGTTTCATCATCTTAAAGCAGGAAGGACTCCCTCCCTGAGGCCGCACAAGGAGCTACTCACAGAAACCTCCACGTGGCTCCTCCTGGGCTCATTCCATGATACCCCCCAAGATCGTTCGCCTTCAGTCCGTGTTCTGTCAGTCTCTTCTAGCAGCGCTCCGAGGGTGGGAAAGGAAGTAGGCCTGCTGATGTCAGCATGCACCCCGGAAAGACTGTACAACCAGAAGCAAGCTGTCCAAGGTTTCAACTCTAAGCTCAACTTTGCTTCAAAGGCCAATTTAAAATAGTATTTTAAATTAGGTTTTAAAACTACATAGGCAAATTCACAGTGACAGAAAGTAGATTCAGGGTTACAGGGCTGAGAGAGGGGAGAATGGGGAGTTACTGCTTTTGGGTACAGAATTCACTGGGGAAGATCAAAGCTCTGGAAATGGTGATGATGCTGGTCCAACACTGAATGTAACTAGTATTACAGAATTGTATGCTTAAAAGGGCTAAAATAACAAAGTCTGTTATATGTATCTTACCACAGTGACATTTAATTGAATTATATACAGGATATGGCAAGTGCTGAAGAATAAGGAGAACTCAAGCATTTCAATCAGTTTAAGTGTGCCTTAGAACTGGCCATGAAGGACGTCTATAAGCCTTAGAACTGGCCATGAAGGACATCTATAAGCCCGGGCTGCCTGGCATTATGGGTGTGGCTAGGATTGATAAATGGAGATGTGACCCTGGGAGGGTCCATCTCGACTCCAAAATCAATTCACCATCCACAAGGAGAGCAGCCCCCCATCTCCCCAGACTGCCAAGGAGTACAGGTCCCTGCTCCCATCTGCAGCTTGGGCCTCAGAGCTCAGCCCACACAACAACCTGGTGCCATGTTCCAGGCTCACATTAAGGACAGGTCACACTTACTGCTTTCTTCATCAGGGGAATCATTAAAGAAACCTCTGGGAGGGAGCCACAGGCTCATCGGGGTCTCTCCGCATGCCCTGCTGCAGGTGAATCTGAACACAGGTGGTACTGTGCCATTCACCTGGGAAACACGTATCTTCACCTCTGGGCCAGGGGGACAGCGTTGGCCACCCAACTTAAGGCCACTCTTTGCAAACACCACCAGACACTAACTTTGGGCTTATGATGGAAAACATGAAGAGCCCATCTTTTTGACAAGGTTCTGATCACTATTACTAAAAACTAGAGCATTTCAATTACACAACCGAGTTTCTGCGAGGCGGGCAGTCCTCTGGTTCTGGTTCTGGCCCCGCCCATTGATGGCTGTTCCACGGAGTCCTTCTTGGAAACAAGGTTCTCCATGCGGCCTTGATGGGCAGAGGCCCTGGCCAGTCTCTGGGGACAACTTCACTGGTGAGCTCTCTGGGACACACGTGCCAAAGCCACGTGCCACCAGGCAGTGAGCAAATTCTATCATTCACTCTTTTTCACGTATTGGATTTTATGTTCTTTTCACTATTAGATTTCCACACCTAATCAATATTTTTTGTCCTTAATATTACTCAATAGTAAATTCTTACTAATTAAAGCAAAAAATCTGAAATGACTGTGGCAAAAGCTATTTTGACTATTATAAAATTGCTTTAAGAGCCAATGCTTCTCTCTACCTTCAGTCTTGCTTTAGGGGGGAAGCAATCCACCTGGGCAACTCTTCCCCAGACCCCCATCTACCTCCCCATGAGGGAAATGTCACGGGAACTTTCCAAGACCTTTAGATAGCTTTCCCAGCTGTGCAAGAATAAATACAACTGTTTCCTCATCGCTTGTCAATCATCCTGATCTTAAATCATGTGCATTTAAACAGCGTTTAGTTGTTTTTTGTTTTAAGAATGGCAGCAGCTTTTCCCTTTAGAGTTTGCCCCATTTCTATAAGTTTTAGTTTAATTTTAAATAGAACGAAGGTCGTTTTTATTTTCTCAGTAAGTAGCTTTATCTTACATTGTTCTCTAAATGCGTGGATGAACATAATGGAAGGCCCTTGCATTTGTACAGATACCCTTATTACAGTTGTTTAAAAGTGCTAAAGAAAGGGCACTGTTTGAGAAGCTCTTCTGTCCCCTGCCACCCTCCCCCTAAGGCCATAGCCCCAGCACTGTTAACATCCCCCACCTTGCTGCCTCTGTGGGGTAGGGGGAGGGACAGTCCTGGTTATAATTAGGCAAGTACAGAGCACACTTTATACAACTGGCTCAATTCCTACTCTACAACTCCAGTGATCATTTGTCACCCCACAGATGGCCCATCAGGGCCATATCTATTTTAGGAGTGTCTCAGTGGGAGGGAGGGGGAGGCCAAGGGAGCAGCCATTGCTGGGAGCAGCCCCTACTCAAAGGGAGCAAGGCAGCAGGCAGGTCAATCTGCCAATGGCAGAACAGTAGCCTTCATTTAGGTTCTAAAGCAGAAGAGTGTCAGATAATTCTGGAATAAGTTAAGTACTCTTTCATTTGGGGAGGAACCAGAATCTTGGTTCTGCTCTCTTTTTGGAAATTAACTGCTGCACTTGCACTGTCCTGTGCCAGTGAGGCCAGGTTTTGGAGATGCACCCATGGGAGCACCTACTCTATGCTGGGCTCCAAACATTTTCATTGTGGGCATTCTATTATACCAACAAAAAGCAATAATAAAGAAAACATAGGGCACAATTAATAAGATAAAAACAACCACTGAAAAATAGGAACAAGGGTTCTAGTGGTCAGATCTCTGCGTGCTCTAAGAACTAAAATTCAGTGATTAAATGTCCTTTTATAAATGTTAAAATATAAACAGAGCTATGAAATCAATTGTTTCCTCCTTAAGGATCACATAATTGCCCTTAGAGGAATTACATTATTTTTAGTAACTTTCTTTACAGCAGATCCCAAAGAAATTAACAAAAACACTTAAGTTATAACGGTGAAATTTAAAATGCATTAATTTATGAAAAATGTATAAGGATAGTCTTTTCAACAAATGGTGTTAGAACTGGGTATTAACATGCCCTACCTCACACCACATACAAACTCAATGGATCAAAGACATAGATGTCAAAGTTAAAATAATAAAACGCTTAGAGAAATACATTGTAGTAAACCTTTATGATATTCATGATTATGATATTTGATATCATTGATATTTGATTAGCCAACAATTTCTTACAGGGCACCAAAATCAGAAGAAATTGATTGTAGGTGATGGCGCTCCTGGTCAATGTTCTTTTCTTCTGATCATTTTTCTCATGAACATTGTTTCTCTATCTGCTCTCTCTCCAACTCCCATGATAGAACTGACAAGAGCCTTCAGGGAAGAAAGGATATTTGATTTCCAAGTCCTAGTAAGAGTTGGACAAGCCACTATGAAACCACATTTCAAGCAGTGAGCACTATTTCTCCCTAAAGCTGCTGCCCCAGCTACCAAAGCAGCCCCACCACACCATACGAGCAGGGCTATGGGACAGATATCAAAGCTATGGCTTTTTCCAGTGGTCAGAAGTCTGCATCTGATCTTCACTTCTGAAGACTGACAGCAAACTATGACCTCCTCCTTTGTTCACTCATTGAAACAATAAACATTTATTGAGCATCTATTTATTACCAGGCCCTAAAATATACATAGTACTTGGTGCTGAGAACACCAAGATGAAAGACAAAGTCAAGGAACTCAGACTAGTAAAGGAGTCAACAAGTCAACCATATCACATAGGGCCACCTGTACACATATGTGGGCATCCAGACCAGGCAGATCAAACGAAGGAGGTTCACTGGAGGAGCAAGCACAGAGCTGAACAGTGAAAGACAACAAGGTGCTAACCAGGTGAGGAAAAGCAGAGAAGGGTCATCAGCATGGAACAGACGTGACAAACAACAGCAAGGATGAGGAGTTTTTACAGACTCTTGGAACTGCCAACCATGTGTTATTAATTGTTAAAACAACCATTCTTGTCTATTTATTGATATCATGCCTACATGTTCAGACCAGAAGCTTGATTTTTTTCCAGGCCTTAAAAAGCAGGAGCTAAAGGAGATGAGCATATGCCTCAGCCACACTCAGGAGGAGTGTGGCTCCTCCTCACTACTGGAGGAGGAGTGACCCACTGTCAATGGAGGATGGTGGTTCAGATGGTCTCCTCCTGGGAGACAAGGAATTTGGCAGGCTGTCAAGCTCAGCTCCCTAAGAAGCACTAGCAAGGCCTCAACTCAAGCCTTTGCCCTGATTTTAACTGGTTCTATCACCTCAACCAGTCACCGAAGCTCTCAGGCCTAGCTCTCCAGCAGGGAAGTAAGCAAAGCATTTCAGGAGCCCCTCCCAACAACAACAAGGATTGTAGGACCTGGTCAACTCATCTACCACAGACCACTTCCCCAGCCATCGCTCATACACTTTTTACTTACCCAGCCCAGGAATGTGACCCCTTCACTGTGGAGTCAAGAGGCCTGCCCTTTCCAAGGAGGTAAATCACCACACACTCTGGGCTTGACTCCTGGGCTGGGGGTATCCTTGGTCTTCCTCATAATGGACATTCTCCAGCTCTGGCCAGATTCTAGTACCTGTGCTCCTGGCTGCTCCCTGACAAGTCCCCGGCTCTCCAGCCCTCACTCCAGGTGGCCACTGGCACAGCTTCCTGGATGTGAGCCAACTCAGTGCATTGGTCTTCAGCTTCATCCTCTGGTGAGGCTGCCACCTTTCCCACTTGCTGCCATCAGTGCTCCCACCCACCCCATGCTCTCTATGCCTTTCACATCTCCCTCTCAGCTGCCCTGTAACACTCATCAGCCCTGTCCACAGCATCCCCACCTAGAGGGTTAACCCTTTCAAACACCCCTCTCCTGGGCATGCATTACCATCCACTGATGCAGGCCCTGCCTTGTAAAATCCTGCCAAGGGGGACTGAGTTTTGCCAGGCTGATATGGGCATTTCCTCTTAGTGACAAAGGCCATCTTTAAGATTCCACATTTATATCCCCCAATTTTGCACACCATTCAGCTCTTTTCTTCCTTTACAACTAACCATAACCACTGCCCACTGAATTTTGTGCTACTGATTTTAAAGGTTGGTAAAGGGACAAGACAGAAGGTTACAAAGCCTACAATCAGTTTCTTGTTTCTGGTTTTGTGTCCTGTAAGAAATCATTGGCTAATCAAATATCATAATCATAAATATAATAAAGGTTTACTCATGTTTTTCTCTAAGACTTTTACCATTTTAACTCCAACATTTAGGTCTTATCCATTGAGTTCGTATATGGTGTGAAGTAAGGGTCCAACCTATGCTTCTGTATGTTAATATCCAGTTCTAGCACCATGTGTTGAAAAGACTATCCTCCTCCATTTTTGATGAAGTAATGAACTTTAAATTTTGCTTTTACCCTGGAGAAGCAGTCATCAAGTATAGCCCAAGAGCTCTGCAAGGTGGTCTCAGGGCTGTCGGGGGTCTCCCTGCAGGAAGTTGAGCAGCCAATGCTTCACGCTCCTTGGCTTCAAACACTCCCTACAGCATTTGCCTTTGTTTCCTCCTAGAAAGGACTGTGCTACTTAAATAGTTGACAATCACTGACAATGTCACCCTACAAGTATTATCATTACCCTTTTACAGATGAGGACACTGAGGGGCACAAGTTAAAAAGGATTTTCAAGACCCCAGCCAAAGAGTGGCAGCACCAGGATTCAAATCCAGTCCACACTCTGAAACCAAGTCTACACTGAATGTGACTTAACATAGGGTGTCTATAGACCTCAAAGCAGAGTTAAGTGAAGCAGCGTAACATGCAGCAAGAACGTGGCTTTGGAGTCAGGCAGACCTTCCTACAAATTCTTGCTTGGCCGCTTATACCTGTGTCTTTGTTGGTCTCTGAATCTTTTTGAGCCTCAGTTCTTATCTGCAAGATGAGTATGCGGCTACCCATTTTGCAAGGCTGGTGGACTTGAACCTGACTGGAGTGATGAGTGTGAGCCTCCTAAAGACATGTTGGGAGCCCATGGCAGATGTGCT
Organism: Enhydra lutris kenyoni; assembly: GCF_002288905.1. Lineage (NCBI taxonomy): Eukaryota > Metazoa > Chordata > Mammalia > Carnivora > Mustelidae > Enhydra > Enhydra lutris. Next base: position 30,458,849 of record NW_019154092.1, on the reverse strand, counting down.
TCTCCAGCACCAGGGCTGTTACTCCCATGGCGGCTGTTCATGAGCACAGGCAACACCGATAGCACCTGCGGAGAAATGCGAGTTAGGGAGGCCTAAGGAATTCCTGGAGACTAGAGCCAAAGGAGAATTTGGTAAGTAGTAATTCTTCATTTAACTGCACATTGGCAGGAAGCTCCTTGGCCTTACCAAAGCCCCCTGGGCCTGGCCCTACATCTGCTTTTTCAAAAAAAACAACAACAACAAGAAACAAACCAACCTCCATGCACACGGTGAGAAGACAAGGAGAGGCAAGTGGAGAGGAAGAGGGCAGCCAGAGGATGGCAGCCATAGCCTTACCACTGCATGATCCTGGCAGACCACACACTGACACTGCCCATGGATGGACCCTGGGGTCCTGCTATGTGCAAAGCACTGGACTCATACAGGACCTCGTCCCTCAACAGACACAGAAGCATGTATGCTTAGTACATGTTTCCAAGTGGGTGGGGGCCAAGTGGATGGATGGATGGTGTGATGAGCCCAAATGAAAACTCATGCATGATCTGATTACACTCACTGATGAGTCCCAGTGTGGCCTGCCATTAATACACAACCTTCTGCCAATAGCCCTTCTTCTTCACCACCCCATGAAGGTGGTTTATACATGGTTCTGACTCTCAAGCTACCAGCCACAACATGCAGCATCATTAACTTCCCTAATAACACTCCCTTAATGACAGAGGGCAGCTGATCTCAGGTAAAAGACAATCAGATCAAATTCATTCATTCCAGGTGAGAATGACTGAGAGGAGAGAGGGCGGATTTTCTCAAGAGTTTGCTAGTCTAAGTGCACCTCCTCTGAATGTCACATGTCAGAGCTCTCTGTATCCCTCTCTTGGAAAGGAAAACTCATAAAAAGTAGAATATTTAGCTTTCAGAAACATGAGAATACCAAGGAAGGTAGGAAGATGGGTGGGTTGGTGAGCTGCCCAGCTCAGACAGCCCAAATCCCTATCTCTGTGTTGGGCCATATTTCCACAAGTCCATTTGGAGTGATGATGCCTGTTAATGGCTGTTTGCAGCCAACATGTGACCCAGCAGCAGCTGGCAGGATCCTGTGACAGCCAGCACTCACTTCCCTCTGCCTCTAAATGCATCTGCAGGTGCCATATTGCTTTAAAAAAAAAAAAAAAAAAGACAAAGCCCCAGTATGAATGCTTAGGGCAGATCAACGTCCATCAAAGTACACACTCCTGATATAATTTCCCACCAGGCCATCATCAAGAACCTACTACATGCTTGGTAATGCTGGGCAGATCCCTGCACAGCTGGTTCAACTTCTGGAACCCACAGGCAAACTTGATATACCATGTTTTAAATAGAAACAGCCTTGCTTACTTTAACCAACCGAGAGAGAAAAGGGAAAATATGTATTACACAATGCCCAGCATCCATGAACCTTACAGCCACGAATAAGAGTTATTCCTCGCTGAGGAAAAGCAGCACATCTGTTCTGTATTTTGACATGTTCATCGTCATAGAAAGGTCCTCATAGCAGGGTCCTTGGGAAGTGTATGAAGATGTGTCATTCATTCATCCCAAGTTCTACAAATATAGGTCCTGAGCTTTATTCCTCTGGTTTTTTATCATCTCATTTTTCACCTGCATTTCACATGTTCAAGAAACCCTTTTTTTTTTTTTTAACTTTTATTTATTTATTTGACAGACAGAGATCACAGGTAGGCAGAGAGGCAGGCAGAGAGAGAGGGGGAAGCAGGCTCCCCGCTAAGCAGGGAGCCCAATGCGGGGCTCCATCCCAGGACCCTGGGACCATGACCTGAGCCAAAGGTAGAGGCTTAACTCACTGAGCCACCCTGGCGCCCCAAGAAACCCTTCTTTATGAGGTCACACATCCACCAAATAATGAAGCCACAGAAATTAGAACTTTAAGATGTAAAGTGGATCCTGCAAGCATTCCATGGCCATCAGTTTGGCTCCCTGGTGTGACCGCACCCCTCACGGCCACCACCGTCTAAGAAGGCAGAAGAGGCAAGCAAGAGGAACATCTCCAGAGTTTTAAAAATATATTTTGATCTTTGTCTGGTGTGACCGCACCCCTCACGGCCACCACCGTCTAAGAAGGCAGAAGAGGCAAGCAAGAGGAACATCTCCAGAGTTTTAAAAATATATTTTGATCTTTGTACTAAATCCTTCTGCAAATTAAAATTTTCCCTTAAAATATAACTAGACAAAATCGCAGCCTCTGTGCCTCGAGATGGTTTCCATTGAGCCACCCGGTTCTATGCGTACTGTCAGGCCCACTTCCCAGATGCACAGTCGGAGACTGGAGAAGTCCGAGGAAACAGCTACTAAGTGGCAGTGCCAGGAATTACACCCAGAACTTCCAACCCCATATCCATTTCTCATTCTGCTTGATGCGGCTGATGTTTTTTATAAGACAGAAATGAATAGTAATGACCTTAAAAAAGCCTGAAAATTAAAGAACATTAGACACATCATTTAGTTGTCCATTGGTTTCCCATCAAAGTGTCACCACATCTTTGACTTCATAATCCCTTCTAGTGATTGGTATCTCAAAGGACTCAACACCATTCTAGACCAAAGCTGGCAGCTCAGCCACCCTTGGATCTGGGAACAGGAAGAACAGTACCATGAACACAGGGCACCTTGACTCACCCCGTGGTCGTGCCCCCCAGTGCCCTGCCACCAGGTCGGGGAGGAGAATCCCAGGAGCATACTCAGGCCTTAGTATCATCCAGGAACTTGTCAGAAACCCAGGATCTCTGGTCCCACCCAGACCCACCAAATCCGGGTATCCAGGGGATACACAGAGACTGATGTTGGAAACACTACCCTTCACGCATCTGCAGCCTGGTGGGAGGTCAGGCCGTGTTATATACAGCTCTCACCTTGTTGGAGTACTGGCCACTGTGCCTGGTCCTTCACACGGCTAGCTCACATAATCCTATCAACCCTACAAGGCGGACACTGCAATCCCTGATTTATAGGTGAGGGAGCTGAGACCTGGAGAGAGGAGGTGAGGTCACAGAGCAGCTAGAGGCTGGGTCCATACACCCAACCAGTCCCCAGGCCCTGCTGCTTCCCTCCCAGGAGCAGACCACCCCTGGCATCTGCCGGACCTGGGGCTGGCTCTCCAGAGGCCCTGTCCAGTTGGCCCCACAGGAGTCAGAGTGGCCCTGGAGGTGAAGGAGACTGGGGCAGGGAGCCAGCATTGCCCAGACGTTCAGGGGGCGGCTTGGGGCTGGAAGGGGGGCCTGAAGTTATTTAACATGGCTAAGCTCAGTTTCTGCCTCTGTATAAAAGGAATAATGAAACCTCTCTCCTAATGAGGCAGAAATGTGATCCCATCAATAGAGTGCTTAGCACAGGTGGGGCACAGAGCAAGCGTGGCTTCTAGTTACCCTGAGGGCACTGGAACAGGAGTTAGCACCCTTGAGATCCCCTGGGGAAGCATTTCAAGGACACCAATGCCCAGGCCCCACCCCGAAGTGTGGGATACCACACGGCCTGCAGCAGGGTCCAGGCAGCAGCTCTTTGTAGAAACTGCTCAGTGATCCTAATACAGTCACTAACATTCCTGCCTTAAATCAGGTGCTGGGAAAACTCTGGAATAACTTACGTGAGTTATTCTAATGAAATTCGTAAGTATTGTACTAACATCTTGTTATAACTTTTTATTGTTTTTTCATTCTTGAAGATTTGAGAGAGAGAGAGAGAGAGTGTGAGGAGTGGGGGATCAGAGGGAGAGAAGCGCACTCCCTGCTGAACGCAGACCCCCCACGCAGGGCCCCATCTCAAGATCCCGAGATCATGACCTGAGCCAAAATCAAGAGTCAGATGCTTAACCAACTGGTGTGACCGCACCCCTCACGGCCACCACCGTCTAAGAAGGCAGAAGAGGCAAGCAAGAGGAACATCTCCAGAGTTTTAAAAATATATTTTGATCTTTGTACTAAATCCTTCTGCAAATTAAAATTTTCCCTTAAAATATAACTAGACAAAATCGCAGCCTCTGTGCCTCGAGATGGTTTCCATTGAGCCACCCGGTTCTATGCGTACTGTCAGGCCCACTTCCCACCAACTGGGAAACTTCCCAGGCGCCCCATTTTTTGTATTTTTAAATAAGATCTCCAGTTTTTGCTATGACTAAGTGTGAAGAGTCTTTATTGGGGCATATCTTTTGCTGTAAAGATGAACAGTGCGGTCCCTAAAACTAAGGAATATGCAGGATTGGTACCCAGAATCGGACACACAAGAGGGTTTCTCACGTCTCCATCTCGGTAGGTGGCACGGAAGGAAGACTGGCCACATACCCAGCAGGGAGCCTCACGGACGTCTTTTATTAGAAGTACAATGTCAATTATGGGCTTTTCGTGAACTAATCTGGATTCTTCTTTCTACACTGACACCCGTGGGTACGTGTCACCTTAAGCGATGTCCTACTCTATTCTGCCAGCCTCATTCCCCAGGGCAGGCTGTGGGAAGCCTGCAGAGGACAGAAGACAGCCCCAGTCACCAACCCCCTCACCCCCCACCGAGTAAACAGGAGGATGAGACCCACAGACCTGCTCCAGCATCCTCCACTAGCCCAGACCCTCCTCCGGCTCCAGGCTTTCACAGAGCCGTCCATGCAGAGTCAAGGTTCCTGACCCCTGCACCACCCCAGCCCCTCCCCAACAAAACCATCCTCACAGATTTCCTCTTCATGGTCATGACTTAGCTCTGTCTAACCAAGGAGAGCTTTCCTACCACCGAGCCAGCTTGAGTTTCTAACTTGCGTCACTGTTGGCCACAACTTCGGCCGAGCAGACACGCCTCTCAGCGTATGTGAAACAAAAGATGATCTGAGTAAATGTTGGGTTTTCTGCAGCTGATGGAAACTCACTGTGGTTCTACCTCAAATACTCTGCAAACTGGAACCTATTTGTTGAGGCCTGAAAAATTCAGAAGGAGGACATCCCACTCAGCACATAGCCCTTTCCCTTTCAGACACAGAGGACCGGCACGGCTCAAAGAGGTCCCACAGTGTCACATCAAAGGAGAAGCAGGGATGGTCAGGGAAAGAGGACTGATCTAATATCACGGCAAGTGGACACCAGTCCCAGCCTTGGCAGTTGCTAGCTGTGTGACCTTAGACAGGTCACCTCTCCGGGGACATGTGCAAATATGTAGCTAGACATTAACCCAAAGGGAGCACTTGGTTCTTCTCAGTCTTCCAAGCTTAGGAATCTTTACTCAGGCCTCCTGGTTATTGAAAGAAAGAAAGAAAGGAAGGAAGAAAGGAAGGAAGGAAGAAAGAAAGAAAGAAAGAAAGGAGAGAGAAAAGGGAGGGAGGGAGGAAGAAACAAAGAAAAAGGGGGGGGAGAAAAAGAAAGAAAGAGAGAGAGAGAGAAAGAAAGAAAGAAAGAAAGAAAAGAAAAGAAAAGAAAAGAAAGGAAAAAGGAAGATACATAGATAAATAGATAGGTGCTGGCCTTCTTCAACCATGCAGCTTTACCAGGTTTTCTGCCTTTAAAAACCAAGAGGCAAAGCCCTGCTGACTCAGCACTTCTATCCCCCCCCCTCCCCCAAAGGCCATGGCTCCCTGTCATCTCCTGTGCTCAGGGGTATTCATGCATCATCATGACTTCAAAAGCACGTTTAAAAGACTTCTGCCTTTAAAAAACCAGTGGATTTTTTTAAATGAATTTTAAAAACATATGCAAGAGAACTGGAAACAGGTCCATATAAACACTTCGACATCGGGGTTCATAGCAACATTATTCCTAACAACCAAAACAGTGCAAACACCCCTATGTCCACCAGCTGGGGGACGGATAAGCAGAGTGTGGTATATCCATCCGGGAGAACATTATTCAACTGTAAAAAGGAATCAAGTACTGACTGATCCAAGCTACAACACGAAGCTTGAAAATATGCAAAATCAAAACCAGACACAAAAGGCCACATGTCCTAGGATTCTATTTATATGAGATTTCCAGACGAGGCAAATCCACACAGACAGGAGATCGTGGTTGCCAAGGACCTGGGGAGAAGAATGGGGACGAGCTCTAATGGGCACTAGGTGGGCAGTAAAAACATTCTGGAATTAGCTAGTGGTGACGGTTGTACAACTCTGAATATACTGAAAAATGAGGGAGACTAGATTAATGCTTTTTCAAAAGTGGGGAGGAAGTTTTAGGGTACGTAAATGTTATCTCAAAACCTAAAATACTGAGTCTATGCATCTGGATGTGTGAGATACTAACAGAAAATTACCCCCAGCCTTCAGTCCCCGGGAGACGGGCTGGTCACCGAGGCTACCCCCACCTGATACCGTCATATCCCTGAGTCACACAACTAAGGAAGCCCTCCCCGCCCTCCCCCGCGCCCCCCCCCCTGCTCAGAGCCGCCTGCAGACAGCTCCCAGACAGCAGACCTAGGAGGAGAGAGGTGAGCCAGCCACGTCTACGGGACTGTCCTCTCTTTTGCGACTAACTTGTTTCTACACATCACTAAGTTGGCAAAAGGGGCATTCAGCTTGGTGGAGCCAATTACGGCCATCCGGCGGTGCTCTCCGTGTGAGAGTTCTCCCCGGTGTGATGCCACGTGGATTAAAGCTGAGCACCAACCGAAGTGCTTCACTGGCTTCCAGCACATGGAGTTCCTTCACCACATCTGCTCATCACAGAAGCTCAGAGAGCGCAAGGTGTCACTGTGCCCATTTCACAGACTGGGAGACTGAGGATCAGAGAAGGTCACAATCCAGTAGGAAATGGTGCACAGCGTGAACCTGGGGATCCAGCCTCCTAGTCCAACACTCTCTAGAAGACACTTGCCTACCCCTCCCTCCCATGCCCTGGGCAGATAAGAAAGAAGGATAAAGCATCACATCCTCCAAAACATTCCTTTGCCATAACTCAAATTCAGTGGCTCACACTTGGAATGAAGACTCCTCCCACTATCCCCCGCAAGAGCAAGACACCTGCCAAGCTCCTGACTTCACATCTGAGACACAGAGATGGAAGCCAGTGGCTCTCTGTCTCTCTCTTTCCTTAAAATTCCTTCCTCAACGTCCAATGCCTTTGCAACCTTTTCTCCTCTGACCATTTACTCTCCTTCTGGGCTACAGCTTCTCCTCCATCCTCTGCAGACAAACAGAAGGATTCTGCTCCAGAAGAGATGGTCAGAGATAGCCACTTTCCAGTCATATAAGATTAGACCTCCACCCTCTGCTCACTTCACTGTCCCAGGACCGGTCCAGCTCTCATCTCTGTAGATGTACTAAGAAAAGCACCTCCCTCGCGCCATTCCCTTACCCCTGATACAGGTGTCCTGCCCAGCCTCCCAGAGGCCTCCCTCCCTCATCAGGCTGCAAGGCACTTCTCACGCTTGAAGGTGCCCACCACCACTCACCCGGGACCTGGGAGAAAAAGCAGACTCCAGTGGGGCCGGAAGAGCACATTCTACCCTGGTCTCGAGACTGCACCTTGAGTAGCAGACCCTGGGGTCTCCACTCAAGACCTAGGAGGTAGGGGGCAGCCAGCAGCCAACCTGATTTTTTCTTTTTAATGTGCTGCCCATCCATGGGAAGTGGGCAGGAATGCTGTTTCCATCTTTTTCTAAGATTCCACTTTTCTAAGCAACCCAGAGTCAAAGTCATGGAAAGAGAAAGTAAAATGGTGATTACCAGGGACTGGGGGGAGGGAGAAATGGGGAGTCCTTGTCGAACGGGTATGGAGTTTCCGTTAGCAAGAAGAGAATAGGTCTGGACACAGACAGTGGTAATAGTTATGCAACAACATGAATCTACTTAACAGCACTGAACCACACAGTCCACAACGGCGAAGATGGTCACCTTTTTTTTTTTTTCCATTTGGTTAAAGGGATAAATGGTCCATAACTTGCTTGCAAGTGTGTGTGCTTTAAAATGGGCTTGCAAACAAGCATGGCTTGGGTTTGGGCGGGGGGGGGGGGGGGGGGGCACGCATTTCCAAATATGGAGATTCTGACCAAGCAAAAGGAATGAACAGGAAAGACAGGGCACAAAGGACAACAAAAGAGAAATTATGAAGAAACTGAGCCAAGGCATACTGTTTTACTAAAGATCAGTCATCTATTCAAGAAAAAACATGCCCATTTTTCTACCGAGGATTCTGGATGTTTCTGACCCAAAACACTTAATTTGTATGGTCACTGAGGGACCTGAACCCCCCCCCCCCCCCCACCCTCCCCACCCCCGATGAAAAGGGTATCAAGATATTAGTTACACATCACAACTTCAGCTGGGAGATAAATCGGTATGGGGTGTTACAGAATTCAGAGCTCAGTATCTCACCTACTTAAGCAGGATTTTTATATTTAAATTTTCGATTAACAGCAAATAATTTTTAAGCAAACACGCCACGACAACACCTTTGCATTTTAAAAAAGCCAAAATAGGGGCGCCTGGGTGGCTCAGTGGGTTAAAGCCTCTGCCTTCGGCTCAGGTCATGATCCCAGGGTCCTGGGATCGAGCCCCGCATCGGGCTCTCTGCTTGGCAGGGAGCCTGCTTCCTCCTCTCTCTCTCTGCCTGCCTCTCTGCTTACTTGTAATCTCTCTCTCTGTCAAATAAATAAATAAAATCTTAAAAAAAAAAAAAAAAAGCCAAAATATTTCCCTCATGCTTCTGAAGATTTTCTAAAAAGGCAATTTACTGTAGCCTGTGTGCTTCCACTGTATTTTATTTTTGCAAAAGACGCATGGCCCCACCACGCAAGTACAATGAGGTAATGGTCTCAGTGCAGGAGCTGAACAAATGACTCTGTGAAGCACCCAGGAGGCTTCTTCCAGCCCAGCTGACAGCACTAGCACCACCTGAAAACCTGTAATATTCCAAAACAAATATCCTTTTAACACAATACCCTATAATTTCTCTACCTAGAGAGTGGAAGAAAGGACTCAAAAATAGAATGGCAGAAATTCAAATTAAAATTTCAGTGAGCTATTGGCTCCTACTCCTTAGAATTGCTGCTATCCAAGAAAAAAAATTAAAAGTATTGATGGAGGTGTGGAGAAGCTGGAAACTCGTGTACTCTTGGCGGGAACATCCAACGGTGCCATCACGATGGACAAGACAGCTGCTCCTCAAGGAATGAGAAACAGAATGACTCAAGGATCCAGCAACAACACTTCTGTGTCTATGTCCACAAAATAACTGAAAGCAAGGTCTCAAAGAGAGATTTATACACCAATATTCACAAGTACATTATTTGCAGTGGCCGACACACACAGAATGGCAAAGGGAATGTGTTTTCTCAACACCCAAGCACCAAAGACCATCTGTGGCTCCACACACTTTACCCAAACATGAGCCCAAAACAAATTTTCCAACCTAACATCAGACCCAGATTCTGCCAAGTTCTTTGACTCCAGTCAGTCACGGAACTGCAGAAACTCCCACGAGGTCATTCCAGCCTCAGGAAGAACGTGGAAAATTTGCCCAGCACTTTTGTCATGATACATAGATTTTAATGGCTTTTATGGACACTTACCTATCAAGAAGCCACAGAATCCTTTAAATCCAGTCATCGCAGCATGGATGTACTCAGCAGTTGGCATAACACCACACTGATAAGACAGTGATTTAGGAATTACTGCTAGAAAGGCAGATAGCAGAGTGACCTGTCCCTCCCACCAAGAGATTCAAGATCTGCATGGAGATGCCATCAGCAGCCCAAGAGTTGTACAAGGTCAACGCATAGCACTGAATTGTTCTCACTTGCAGAATAGCATAAATTTAATAAGAAAAATATGTTAGAGATCAGAATCATACTCAAAATGTCCTTCTAACTTCCTATATATTTACTCACTTTTGTTACGTTTGTTCACACATGTGGCAGGAAAGGTCCATTTGCCTGAGTTGCCTACCCCAGTATTTACTCTCCTTTTCTCTCTCATGAGAAGAATCTAGTTTTCCTGAGGGTGTCCCTGAAGCCTACTGAAAGAATTCATTTCCAGGACACCTTAGCAGCTCTCTGTAGCTACAGAACTCAATTCTGGCTAATCCGATGTATGCAGAAACTTCCAAAAAGGCCCTTCCTCAGCCCTCCCTCCTCTCTGCTGCCTAAAATACAGGAGTCATTGAGGGGTTATGCCAGGAATGACAGAGCCAACAGGAAAGAGCAAACTATGTCTCTAATGACCTTGGGACCACCACACCAGCCTTGGAGTGCATCTGCCCTGACTGCTTTTACGCAATAGAGAAGGAACCTTCTATCTTCAAACCATTCACTGTCATTGTTAGCGCTTTGTTACACAAAGGTAAACAATTTTGAGTAACAATGTTAAGAATATTCTGCCATTTAAAAAGCAACCAGATTAAACAAAAACCCCAATAACATCTTTTCTAATAAAATGGCACATGTTGAATACAAGAGAGTAAGGGAAAAACCCCAAAACACTAAAATTTAAGCTGGCGAGGACAACCACCAGTAGCCTGAAGACATGCATGGTACTGTCATCCGCTTAGCAGAAAACAGAGGAAACAATGAGACATCTGACAGACATGAAAACAGAACCCAAAATAGCTAACAGGTATTCACTGGACAGTATGGTAGGCCAACTTGAGATCAGCAACAGAAACTGAGATGGGTACTGACCAATCCTCTACCAGGCAAATCCATTGGCCCATGGCTGGGACTGAATGATCTGGAGAAGTCCTAGCCCCTGTGAACTCTTAAAACTGGCTGCCAGGGCACCCTTCCAGGATAGGAGAAATTGCTGGGAGTGGCATCAAAACTGAGCAAGATAGGAACAATACGGAGGAAAGAGATGATCCAGTTAAAAATAGACAGGAACGGAGCCCAGAAGTCTAAGAGTGCCACCAGCCAAGTCCCTGAACTCTGTACTGCAATCGATATGGGAGCTCTCTGATGTTAGGAAAACAACACTGAACCAAACCACCTTCTCAAAGTTTAGGAAAACTAATTTCACATAAAAATGAGCAACATAAAGTATAAACACTAAATCACGTACAGAGTTACTAGAGGGCAAAAACGATTAAGGAGCCAAATGACCACCTTACAGACGATGAAAGCATGCCAGAAAGGCGCACCTAAAGAATAAAGCCATAACCTACTTGTTAAAAAATGAGATAAGAGATACAGAGAAAACCAAAACAATATAAATCAGAATTAGGAAAACTTAGACATGAAATGACAGAACTCAGGTATTTGAAATTAAAAAATCAGTTCAGACATATAAAACTAGAAGAAACACCTGAGTAAATGAACAGATAATGCTTTAAAACATGTGTAAATTTAAATGAGGACTTTGTTAGTTCAAAAGAACAGGATTCAAAACAAAGTGAATCACCACAGGTTGACAAAGAAGATCTAACATACAGAAAATGGAGTCCCTGAAGCCAAAAAGCCAAACAAGAAAACCACTACGAAAAACGAGAATACAAGAAGGCTTTCCTAAAATTAAAAAACACGTGTATTTGAAAATACATATTGAAAGAGCACACTCTGCATCTGAGAATATTGGCCTGGGAGACCCTACACCAAGATACCATCTGATTACTGAATGTTACTAAAGAACTGGAGGTAAGGGGAAGGGTCAAGAGGGTATCTAAGCAAAAACCGGTGACTTATGAAGGAAAGGAGAGTAGATTATCACCAGACCATTTTTTAATTACTTTTTCATTTGAGAGAGAGAGAGATTGAGCATGAGCAGGGGGAGAGGGACAATCTGGCTCCCTGCCGAGCAAGGAGTCCAGTGTGAGACTCCATCCCAGGACCCTAAGATCACGACCTGAGTCTAAGTCAGACACTTAACCGACTGAGCCATCAAGTGCCCCCACCAGACTTGCTTTAGCAATATTTTAGTCATCTCTGACTCTTTACACTCTTCAAATTATTGAGGAGCCCAAAGAGCTTTGTGTATGTGAATCATATCCATATAAGTTACCTTTTAGAAATTAAAACAAGTTTTTAAATGGTTTACTAGTCAAAAAACAAAAAACAAAAAACAAAAAAACCCAGACATGTTTTATGCTATCATAAGTAACATTTTAGGAAAAACAACTGTTTTCCCAAGCAGGAATAATTTGTGAAAAGAGTAGTATCACTGTTATTTTTGTAAATCTCTTTCTCTCCTAATACATGACAGCCTGACTCAACTATCTATTTGTTGTGAAATCATAAGTCACATAGACGCTTCTGGAAAGCTCCATTGTACATTCATGACAGAATGAGGTGGGGGGAGGAAAACAACATTTTAGAATTATTACAAAAACAGTTGGTTTTTTTTAAGATTTTGTTTGAGAGAGAGAGCGAGTATGAGCAGGGAGAGGGGCAGAGGAAGAGGGAGAAGCAGACTCCCCACTGAGCAGGGAGCCCCAAGTGACGCTCAATCCCAGGACCCTGGGATCATGGCCTGAGCCGAAGGAAGATGCTTAACTAACTGAGCCACCCAGGAATCCCTGAAAACAGTTTGGACCTCAAGGACTCCCTAACTAGGGAGTGAGCTTTGGACACACAAAAGGACTGAAAGGTGTCCACATAAGGGTTGGCGGTGAACATTAAACAAGAAGATGCTTGTGCACCAAGGAGGAAACTAGGACTCAAATGAACAGGACAGTTTGAAACGGCTCTACATTTTGATAGTGTAGATTTGGAACTATACAAGTGAGCAAAGTAAAAGCAGGAAAAAAAAGGAAAGAAATTTAACTCTTGGAGGTAATTATATTGCCAGTGGTCATAGTGTTGCTATTCTGGGACCTCTGTGAATGGGTATCCCTATGCTATTCTAATTCTATCCACCCCTATGACTGTGTGCAGCATCACAAGCAACCCTAAACTTGGAGCCCACCTCTCCCCTTCCACATACCTCCAGAACCATCTTTCTCAGCAAGGTATCTCGTCCTTATTCTCAGTTCAGCCTGCCCTAAACTGAATGCATGACCATATCCCCAAGTCTGCTGCCGTCCACCCCTCCCCCAGGCCCACCAGAATCCATGGGGCACCAGCTGAGCTTCAGAAAGGGGTTTGGCAAAAACGGCCTTTTGCCAAACGACACCCTTAAGACCAGTGAAGCAAGATTTTTAAGTGTTCCTCCATTTTTCCAGAAAGACCCAGTGAAAGAAACGTCCATGTTAACAAGGTTTGGGTGGTTTTTGTTTTTGTTTTTTTAACTTGTAGTTAAAAACATTCTGCGCCGTTCTATAACAATCTAAATCAAAGCCAAGATGCCGGTTTCTCCTTCTAGAACATCACACAGGGATACCCCACACAAAGAACCGCATCTAGGTTCTAAGGCAGTGGTCGCCATTGGCAACTGAACCACCAGCAAGTTTAGTGTGAATGGTGAATGACTAGTTGCAGTAACCAGTTCACCCCGATGCCTGGAACCACCTATTCCTTTGTTCTTTCTGATTTGTTACGATCCATATTTAATATGCCATTTTGTGTTGTTTTGGTTTTCTAAAAAAGCTTTTATTTGACAGAGAGCAAGAGGGCACAAGTCCAAGCAGGGGGAAGAGGCAGAGGAAGAGAGAGAAACGGATTCCCTGCTGAACAGGGGGCCCGATGCGGGACTCGATCCCAGGACCCTGGGATCATGACCTGAGCCAGAGGCAGACACCTAACTGACTGAGCCACCCAGGGGCCCCTACACTATTTTGTGTTGTTTTCAGACTGTACATCACTTCTCATCATTTTGGGGAGCAGGAAAAATATAACCATCCTTGGTTGATCATGGGATCAGGCTACAGCCTCATCCCATAGCCTCATCCCACAACCACGCTTCAGTTATGACCCTGGAGTCCCTCCTTACCACCAAGACGCCCTGAAATACTCTGGTATTGAGCAGCAACACCAGCCTCCTCTCCTCTGCCCTGACCTTTTGGCTTCACCTATTCCAACTCATCCCATATACCATTTCTAGAATCGTCTTCCTTAGAGCCTGTTCCATCTCACTCCCCTGCCCAAAATCTTATTTCCATGATTCCCTGATTTTCTATTTAGCAAAGAAAATAAAAATCACATGTATTTGAAGACTGCCTACACAAAGACATTGTACACAAATAACCATCTTTATTTGGGCAACCCAGTATTTAAATTGTTCTCATCAGTTAGAACCTGCTAATGAAGCTAGAAAGCAGACAGCATTCTCCCCTAGTAGATAGGATGGAAAACCAAGGCATTTCTCACCTCCCTGCCCCCCCCCCCCCGGGCCCCCCCCCCCCCCCCCCCCCCGCCACTGTTCCCTGCTTCCATCTTCTGGCCAAGTCAGATGGATTCACTCTGCTGCCACGTTCACTCTCCTCCCACCCACGTTCACTCTGGTGTCTCTCCTCCAAGTACCTCTTCAGTCCCCTTCCATGTTACCTGTGTAAATCCTTCCAGGCTTTCATCAAACCACTCACCACCTCCCAAGACTTTCCCTAAGACCCCATGCCCCTGAATCCAGGGGGATTAACTCTTTGCCCTCACATAGGGTATCCACAGGACTCCCGAGTTTTCTGAAGGTTGAGGCCATACCATCAATGCAGATAGGAGTTAGGAACAGATCCAGTTAGCACAATTTGAGGAGAAGCAGCCAGTTCTCCCTTCCAGGGGTTAGTCGACAAGGTCTAGAGACATTTGCTGTCACAGGTAGGGGCGTTGCTACTGGCATCCAGCAGGCAGAGGTCAGGGATGGTGGTCAACGTTTCACACTGCACAGGACACCCCGCAGTGAAGTATCCTCCCAAAACGTCAACACTGCCAAGGGGAGGAAATCTGGCTCTAGAGCGAATAAGAGAAAGTGCCCTGGAGACCCAGGCCCCCGAACAGTGAAGGCAACATCGTGACATTAGATCCAGACCCACCATAAATGCTTTCAACATTACATCTCATTACCGAATTCTAAAATTAAGCAGTGCAGCCTCCTGCCCTGCAGCCGTCCCAGAAGCATGTGGCAGGCATGGCAGACACTCCAGCATGACCACATCACAAACTACTGGGGCTGGCTGGCACATGGCTGCCTACTAATTTTAATCTCTCTTTCTCAAAGGTCAGGAATATTTTCAGACATCTTAACACATGCACATTGCGGACAGACTTGATATATGTTGCTTCCAGTTGGCAGAACGTTCCATGTGCCAGCACCCCAAGCCCAGTTACAGGCTTAACTTTGTCCCTGTCACTTTCCAAGGGACTCTCTAGTCCATTATCCTAATTGGCAAATGATATGGAAGTACCAGAAGGCGAAGTGTCCACAATTACATTCATAATGAAAGCTTAATCTCCAAAAGAAAACAGTAATTCGTTAAAACCGCCCTTCCCATGTGCCATCACGGTAGCCAAAAGTGAAGGAATGGGCTCCATGGTGGGGCACCGGTTAGCTGCCCCAGCATGCCGTGCAGACAAGGCCAGAAGGGGAAGCAAGAGCTGCATCCTGCCTGGCTCCCGTCAACCTCGGCCCTTGCCGCCGCAGCCCTGCCACCTCCCTGGGAGGGGTGGAGGAGCAGACAGAGGCTGAGGCTGGGGTTCAGGACCTGGGACGGTGGGAAGCAGTCCTTCCTCGGTCCCCTGCTTGGGACAGGATTTTTGAGCAGCTTCTTCAGCCTTGGCCTCTCTATTTTATCAGAACTACAGGGTATCTTGAGGTTTTCAGGAAAATAAAGGGTGGGGGAGACAACTCTCTGGCCTGGGATTTCAGCTTAACCATAATCCCAAACTCTTCTGCCATTCTTATCCTCTGGGTATCTTAAGGCCCACCGTGTGCTGTGCTGGGGAAGCCCATCGCAGCTGCTCCACAGAGCTCTCTGCGGGCTATGTGCCCTGGGGAGGGGTAGGGAGGGGTTCTTACCACCTGACTTAACTCCTTTAACCACAACCAACCTTATGATTGTGTCATTTTACAGGAGAGAAAAGGCAGGCAAGAGAAGCTGAAACAGGCAGACCAGCTCCAACATCCAACCTCCTGGGCTGGGACCGGCCACACAACAGCCAGCACTCCCCATGTGCCAGGGGCTGTGATAAGCACTCCGTGTGCCCCGTCTCCTCTGTGGGGGACACAGAAGGCCATCCATCATTGTCCCTGTGGTGTGGCAGGGTAGGGGAGCCAAGCCCAGAAGTCACAGTAGGAGTCAACAAGTGGAGGGCACAAAGTCATGGGGCTCCACGGCCTGACGGGTCCCCAGCAGTCCCACAGAGCTGAAGCTGGAGGGGCAGGACATAAGGCGTCTTATCCAGAACCCCCACCACTCCCATGAGATGCATGGAATGATGACCACAGCGTTACAAGAAAGTCACCCTAGGAGATGAAGTCACCTACTCAAGTCACAAGCTGCTTGGTGGTCCAACCAAGGCTCTAAAACCAGCCCAGCTGAGGGATCCCCATGTGGACTCGCAAGCACCCAGAAGCACCCCTTCAGATGCAGGGGCCCTGGTACTTGCGTGGGCAGAGGGCCAACCCCAGGTAAAATGACCCTGCCACCTGTTCCATGAGCCCTCTCCCTCAAAAGCAGGTGCTCATGTGCCAAGGGCCTCTAATGTCTTCTAAACCCAGGCCATGGAGAGGCTCTAAGCCTCAAGGGCCTCCACCCAAAGCGTCCCCTCCCAGGAGCACTGGCCTCAGCACATGAAACCAGGCCTTTCGCTCATGGGAAGATGCTCCAGCATCAGAAACAGAACCCAAATGGCTACAGCTCAATTCTTGGGCTCCCTACCCTCCAGTTCCTAATACCCCAGTGCCCAGGCAATTGTCACTCCTTAGGCAGTACTCAGGGGCCCCTTTCACAGGTGGGAGGAAAGAGAGCTAAAGCAGTATCATTGCCCATCCACAGAGGTGACCTCCTGACCTTTACGGGCTGGTGTCATGTGTGAATGACAGGGTATTGATCTACATGGTCTTGTCGTTCCCGCCTCACAAATTTTGCAATCAGTGCTTCCATAAAACCCGTTCCATAAGTTCTCCAGGTCCCAAAATTTGATAGTTTAGGGGCGCCTGGGTGGCTCAGTGGGTTAAGCCGCTGCCTTCGGCTCAGGTCATGATCTCAGGGTCCTGGGATCGAGTCCCGCATCGGGCTCTCTGCTCAGCAGGGAGCCTGCTTCCCTCCCTCTCTCTCTGCCTGCCTCTCTGTCTACTTGTGATCTCTCTCTGTCAAAGAAATAAAATCTTTAAAAAAAAAAAAAATTTGATAGTTTAGCTTCCCGCTTCCCCCTCAGAATGCTGAGTGGAGAACCACGCCAGGCATAACAGAACCACCACCATCAGCGAAGGAGACCTGTTATGTCACTCACTCACAAAGGGACTTTCTAAGGCAAGTGTGCCACAAACACGCTCATCCCAAAACCATGTCTGGTTCACACCCTGATGTGCCAAGCCAGAAGTCAGAGCATGATGTCCTAAATCATTTTTGTGACTTAAGGAAGTGTTGACCACAAATTTCTAAGTAGAAAACGTGCTCCCAGAAAAATCAAAATGGCCAAGTTCAGGAAAAGGACCATGATGCAGGTCAGAACAAGACCCCAGCATAGAACAGCCTCCGTCTTCCCGACCAGCAGGCACCAAGAGAGCCTCTGGCTGCACACAGCCAACAGAGTCACATTTTATTTTCAACTCACTCCCTCTCTTCAACCTCAAATACTCTAGCCTTAAAAAGCAGCCAGCTCGGGGCACCTCCCGTTTTAGTTTAGCCTGGCACAGCCGCGCCGCTCCAAGCTGGAAATGCTGCAGAGGCAAGAAAGGCAGAAGCAGCTGTCTGTCCACTCTGGACACACCACCCTTTGTGCTGAGCACAGAGCTCATCTCCGAGCTGCTTGGCAAGGACCCTCCATGCCTCCGGGGGAAGGGGTCCAGCTAAAATACTCACAATCCCAGCTCCTGAGCCTCCTGTTGGCTCTGTCGGCTCTGGGGTCCAAACCACACTGTGCTCTTTCCCTCCTGAGTTCCGGCTACCCTGATGCCTTACCCTTGATGCCACCCGGGAGAGAACGGACCTCTGACCCATGGCCAGACAGGCTCCTAGTAGTTCAAGGAATGACCCCTGGCCTGCTGTGGGGACAGGCTGCTCGCCCATGGCCAAACAGAGATCTTCGAGATCCTCACAATAGGAAACTCCAAAAAAAGGGGGAGGCTGAGCCTCACTGGCCCACTGCCTTCCCCCATGTCTACCCATCCTTCCCTGGCTGGAGCAAGGGCAGCCACAGTGTCCTCCTGAGGACCCAAGGAGCATTCCCTGCTCCCGCTGCGGATGGGGAAAAAGGATTCAAAGATTCTGCTAGGATGTACCCATATTAGAGGAAAATAAAAATCCATGGCATATCATCCTAGGCCCAATGTGTACACGGAACTAGTATTTAAAAAAAAAAAAAAAAATCACTGCTCCAGGAAAGGACAATAATCAGTAACTATGTAAGTTCATTAGGAAACAAGATTAATTCTTCAATTCTTGGGTCTGGGACTGCTGACCTCCTCAAGGAGTAAGGAGAGGAAAAAAAGCAGTGCAAGTAATGAAGAGCTGCTTGTTCCAACATCCTGGGCCTTTTCGGGGAACTGAGCTCTGGTCCCCAGAACACATTTTGTCCACCTTCTGTTCCTATCTAAGAAACAACAGACCTGGGAGGCACGTGGGGGCTTGTTTCCTCTCTGCTTAGTTTGCTTGACAATCAGATTCTGCACACAGGATCGGGAGAAAGGAGGAACATAATTAGAATTTTATGAACAAACTTTCTTGGAGAACAACAAAGGCAAGATTCAGGAGAAAGCTCAATGTAACCATACTGTCAAAGAGACAAAAAACGTATTTCCAAGGTGTATGGAAAATTCTACTTTGAAATGAATTCCATCCCCAAGTTCAGGTGAGGAGATGGAGGCTCAGGGCAGTTCTAGGATTGGCTCCTAGAAACCAACTCCTTCCTTTGAGGCCTCTTTACCCTTCCACCCTGAGGGAGAGGAAGGTCCTCTATCCCCACCCTTAAGACCACACAGCATCCCCCGGAAACAGGACACAGGTCACCCAACTGGAGAAGCAAAAGGTGAATGGTCAGCGTCCCAGTGCTGGGGACGCAAGGGGTGGGGTGAGACAGAGTCCTTCCGAGGGGGCTAAGGCCTAGGAGACGGATGTGGGACGAAGTTCAGGTATCCAGTGGACACGACACAGGTCTCCATGGCAGATCCTGAGCTCTGAGAGAGCTGGAAATTGCAAGCCTACTGCCTCTCCTTAGAATCATAAGCGCTGATGAAAAAGCCTCAGGCCTATTTCCTTTCTGGCAATGAACACGGTGGTGGCACCAGTAGGCATTACTAAGTGTGGAAGAGTTGTTTTCCAAGTCCTGGGGGAAGCGGACCATGTCCAACATTACAGTCACATAAAGGATGGTGACGTTTTCAAACCCACCCACAACACTGTTGATTCTCCACAGCAGCAGCAAAGCTCACGCTCGCAAGGATCATGCCGGGCAGCCAGAAGGCAGGCACTTGACCTAAGACAGCTGTGTGGCCCATCCATGCCATCAGCAGTTCGTGAGGGAAGAGGGAGGGTCTCCGTTCTCGGGGAGACCCGCCATGTCCCAGGTCTAGCTGCCCAACTGTGTCAATTCCAGAATTCAAATCCTGCCTGCCGCTCTTCCTGCCCCCCATCTTCACCCCCCCGCAACGATGACACCCCTGAAGAGGAAGCAGCACCCTCCACTGCAGGCTGAGCACCTGCTTTTTATTTATCTAGTTTTATTTCTTTGCCCTCCTCAGGCATAAGTAAAATGAAAACACACCAAAGGAGGGTTCTATAAAATAGATGTATCTACACTAGTATGTTTTCACTATTTGATCTTGGATCCTAGGAACAACTTTATTTGGAGTCCTTCCACACTTGGAGTCTCCCAAGTGCTCCCCGAGGCCCAAGTCCACGGTGGACTCAGCGGTGGACTCGGCACTCTCTAGTCCCCAAGCCGCCGAGCCAGCTGCCATGGCCTGGTGCTCCCTCAAAGTCCTGAGGGAGGCCAGGCCTAGAGTCAGATCCCAGAAAGGACTCAACTCCAAACCTTGGAGGACAGCCAAGGAAAGGCAGGGCCACGATTAGAACCCCAAGACGGAACTGCTCTGGGGATCATCATCCCGATACCTGCTGTGAACACACGGGCCAGCACTTCCGCCCTGGAGAAGCCTGGCCTGAGCTGTTCTAGGCTTTCTGTGAGGCCATCCCGACAGACATGCCTCACTTCTAGAATCTATCTCCCATCAAATAAATAAATAAATAAGGAAAGAAAGAAAAAAAGAAAAGAAGGAAAAAGGAATGAGAAAAAAGAAAAAAAAAAATCCACACATGAATCTCATCCCTGACTCAGATGGGCCTTGGCAGTCCCCAGGGAAGACAGCTTGGCAGAGCTCCTTTTCAAGTCCCTAATGGGCTGGTAATTGGCTTTACGGCTTTCTGATGAAGTGTGAAGTGTCCCGTTCCACTCTGCTTTGCTTCCTGGTAGCTTCTGAGGCCTTGGAGCCTAAGCCAGCGAAGGAAGAGACACCAACACAGAAATGGTGGGACAGCTTTTTAAGGTATCCTGGGCCAAACAAGTCATTAAAAAAAAAAAAAAAAAAAAAAAAAATCCTCCAGATTTGTTGACAATGACTGTGACAGGTTATGTACGTGTCAAAGTTTACCATCACTAGAGTAGTTGTAGACAAAACATACAGATTATATACATATTTTTGGTGCAATTTCAACAGCTTATCAGACCATTCTGTAAATATCAACTCATACAGAATATTTTGACTACTTTTACAGTGCTCAGAACATAATTTTTCCACTTTGAAGTTACACGGTGTAACTAGCACTTGGTGTTACATTATGGTGTTTTCACTCCTTTTCACACACCCAACTGTCTTGTGTAATGCCTGAGCACACTCTTGGAAGATTTACCCTCCATTTCGGGGGTTCCTTCAGGAGAACGCCCTTGGGGAACACACAGAAGGGGAGCATCAAACTGCCTTCACTCCCACAAAACTCACTTAATTTCAGTCAGGAGGAGAGTTTTTCAGTAAACATGCTGATTACTGGATGTTGCCAACACTGGAACATTCTAAAATGCGTCAAAACCAGGGTTCCAGAAAAGAACACCACAAAAAGCCCACAATGCCACTGGTTACTCAGGAATCACGGACGCGGGATGACCAGCTCCATTCCATCGTATCCAGTATAATGTTAATGGAAACCTACTGACCTACAGTTTCCAGTCTGTCCGCCAAGCAGAAAGAGGGAGCAGCTAAATCCTACCTCGAAAACACTAGCTGAGCATTATACATGGGTTTTATATTCAAGAGTTCGACAAGGTCTTACCCTAATGTTTAATACAAGTCTGATACCCAGTGCTGGAGAAGGACAGTCCTTCAAGAATGGGAGGCAAGACCCGAATCTCATCCAAGTCCATTCTGTCTCTCCACACATCCAATAGTCTATAAGTGCTTTTTCTTTGAGAACCAAATAATCACATTTAGGCTTTGCTCTGACTATTTGTAAAAGAACAAAACACAAAATTGTGAGGAGGATAATGAGGATGTTTACCACCGTTTGCCCAAGGTAGCGCGTGCTGGGCACAGTGCTCGCTCGTACACATGCTATCCCCATGAAGGCTCCCAGCACTGCCAGGAGATAGCACCAGGGCCCCCTGGTCCTCACCATTATAAATAAGCAGACAGACCTCACAAGGTTGAGGGGAGAAAGGGGTAGGTAGCGAGGGAGTCCCCAGGCCCCAGTCACACGGCTCTGCCTGGCACACACGTGGGCCACCCAGGCCAGGAGCCTGGTCAGGCCCTGCCTTCTGGATCTGCACAACACCCCCACAGAACCCAGAGCGCTCCTGGAAATGCTTTAAAATGACATTCCACCCACATCCCCAGATTTGTTACTATTTACTTTCACATTCTACTTACTGCTTTTTATTCCTTTTCCTAAGAAAATACCAAACAATTTCCTTGCTCAAGTAAATGAATTCAACACGCATCAGTACCATGACGCTTTTAGCAGCTCTTCTGGGTTCCTGGACCAAATTTCGACATGTGTGTGTGTAGGCTTTCCCACATCATCAAGCATTAGACACCAACCAGGTGCCCCATAATTCAACTCAATTCTGATGCTAATGGTAGATTACATCACAGGCCACAGATTGAGGGCTCAGTCTTCCAAGACTGCCCACCACCTTCAGATGCCAATCACAAACCCAGGTTGTCACCTGTGCCTCCCATCTACCAGCTTTTGATCAGAGGTTCCAATGAATCCCTCCTTGAGTTTGATTAATTTGATAGAGAAGCCCGCAGAACTCAACAATTTCACTTGATCACCAGTTTCTTATAAAAGGTTGTAACTTGCATGGAAATGATGCATAGGGCAAGGTATGAGAAAGGGGCATGGCCCTTCCATGTTCTCTCCCTGAATCTCCCTGTGTTCACCAACCAGGAAGTTCTCTGAACCCTACCTCTTGGGATTTTACGGAGGCTTCATTATAGGCACAATTGACTGAATCCCTCACCAATGGCTAAGAGGTCAGGGATAGGACTGAAAGTTCCAACTCTCCATCACTTGGATGGTTCTTCTCATAACCCACCCCCATCCTTAAGGTGGGGACCAAGTCACCTCATTAACATAATAAAAGGCACCTTTGTTGCTCCTATCACTTAAGGAATTTCAAGTGTTTTAGGAGCTCTGTGCCAAAAACAGAATGAAGGTCAGGTGTTTATCATAAATCACTAGTACAGTGGCTTTCCTTAATCAACAAACACTTTGGGGTCTGCTTCTGTGGGCCAGACACAAGAGTCCACCTTCAAGTGCTCAAGAGCTAAGTGCTACCTGGAACAAAAACCCTACCTCTTAGATCTTCCTAGAAAGGACCAGACCTACAAACCAAGAGCAGGAGAACTCACAGCCTCCAGCCAAGAGCCCTTGTGTTCCTTTCGGACAGCTCCTAAAACCAGAACTGACAGCAGGTAGTTCTGACCAGGTCTTTCCTGCTTGAAGCCCAAAAGAGAAGCCATTCCAGCCAGGCAGGATGGAAGCCTGGAAGCGACGTGAACGCTCTGGCTCCTTCTAGAGCAGTCAGGACCCCAGCTCAGAAAAAAGGATTTCAACTGCCTAACTCAACATAGTCAGCTCTTGAAGGGTGAAACCCATCTGTCTCAGCTGATTAACTTTCCCCTAAGGCCATCTATGAACCACACCAAAACTCTGCAAACTGTCCTTGGAAGCCTACTGAAACTTCACTTAGGGAAAGCGTTTTGAAAGACCTGTTTAGAGGTTTGGGCAGCCCTTCAGACTTTTTGGGTCTGAAGGGTCGCACCAGGCTCTGCAATCATATCTAGAAAAGGGCTGAAGACCATATAAGTGGCCTAAAGAGCAAAGGGACAGCCAGCACTAAGGGCACTAGTTGGAGAATGGAGAAATTCAAGCTTTACTCTCTCAGCCCCACCCGTGGCTAGTGAGGATCCCTGAAACCAAGGGTGGGAAAGGACCCAGTTGCAAGGGTGCTGTTCTCTGAACATGACTCACATCACTTTTTTTTTTTTTTTAATGCCAAAGGTAGGGAGCACCATGGTGGCTCAGTCAGTTGAGCATCTGACTCTTGGTTTTGGCTCAGGACATGACCTCCGTGGTGGGACCGAGCCCTGCATTGGGCTCTGCACCCAGTAGGGTGTCTGCTTCAGCTATTTGCACACTTGCATGCTTCCTAAAAAATAAAATATTTAAAAATAAATAAATAAAATGGCCAAGGTAAACAGTCTAATTTAGTAGAATTCTCTATCTTTATGGCACTTTACAACTTGAAATACTTGCAGATGCATTATCTAATTCTCAGAGTGGTAGTAAACCGGCCGTCGAATCTCAAGGGCGATCTTGTCAGAAGGCTAAGAAAGGATTGAAGTACCGACTGCAGGCTGAATGCTGTATCTTGTCCCACAAAGATTTCCCTAAATCCCTGAAAATAGACCCCGTCCTGCACACACCAACACAGCCCAGTTCCTAGGATAGAAAGAAATCACATCACCTCTCAGTACAATTAACAGAATGTTTTCTTCATTTTTTTTTTTTTAAAGATTTTGAGAGCAAGAGCATGCAAGCAGGGTGGTGGGGGAGAGGGTGGGAGGGGAGGGGCAGAGGGAGAGAGAGAAGCAGGCTCCCTGCTTAGCAGGGACCCTGACAGGAAGCCTGACATGGGGCTTGATCCTGGGACCCCGGGATCATGACCTGAGCCGAAGGTAGCCAGTTAACTGACTAAGCCATCCAGGCACCCCTGTTTCCTTCTTACTAATTATACTGACAAGATTCCAATTACACTAACCTGTTTCATTTTCTCCTCTTGCTAGTCTGTCGCTACTACTCCAGCATATCAACTGGAGACTACAGCACTTGTAACCAATTCCCAAACACCTTTTTTTAACCTCCTTCGAATCAAATTTTGAACTGGCTGCACGTGTTGCTCTAATGCTTTCCATGTGTTTAGATTCCCAAGTTAAAATATTTCCCATTTGGTATTTCTAACCCAACAGGAATCGCTAAAATGCACCAAGAATCCCCACCCAAGAATCCATTTTTTTTTTCTAGGTCCCTCAACAAGACCTGAAAAACAGGGGTGCCCATCTACTCCTTGAACAATCTCCCTGTAGCAAGGTATGTGCATGCCATCCAGCCTACTTTTCAGCTCCCATGCCCTCTGGATAGCAAAATTTGTAATAACCAAGCAACTCACTGTGTTTCCTAACATACTCTTATTGTTCCATGACAAAAAATGAAGCCATCTCTTCGCGTGGGGCACGGGGGGGGGGCTCAGATGCAGAGAGTTCATCATGAGAGCCCGCATTAATGACATCCCCCTGCAGCTCAGACCTGTAAGTAAAAAGCATATATAGCAACAGTCTAGAACTCATTCAAAAGCGTGGTGGTTTCCCTGCCAGGGCTTGTTTTCTGGATAACACTGAAGGTCCTGCTGGACAGCAACTTTGGAGTCTAGCCACCAGCACGTGGTTTAAACTCGTAATATCTGCTACAGGTGTGGCCCCCCCCCCCCCCACCCGCAACTAGGACTACATTCTCCGGAGTCCATTTCTGCCAGAATGTCATGTTACTGTTAAGGATAGAAGCAGTTTCTAGGACAGGGCAAAGTAAACATCAGTAATGGTTCTCAGGCAATGCTCTAGTATCATCCAACAATCGAAGATCTTTAGAGGTAAAAAGGTAACAAAGGCCTAAAGAGGCAACGAATGAACAGTTTAAATACAGTCAAGGGGGGAAGGTAAGCGCACAAATGGGACGTCAAACTGCCTTATGAGACCTCGTATAACTGTTTTTCTTTCCTGTGGGTCAATCCACATTTGCTCATTTTTCCTTCCTTCCTAATTCCCATAGCGGACCCGAGATTCCAGCTGTATCTGGAAGGTTCTCATGCTGAGTATCGCATAGGTGTGTCTCCTTTTCTATATTCACTCCCTGTATTTGTGTTTACCTGCATGTCTGTAGGCACCAGAGTCATTTTTTAACTCATTCTGTAATTGTTCTTCTAATTCCTGGCAACAAATCATTCCTGACTTATCTATATACTGTCCTCTAAGATTACAGCATGTGTGGGCAGGTGTGACAGAACTCAGTAGCCATCAGCATTTAAACACTAGACTCTGGGCAGTTTGAATCACCTAGAGGCATGTTCCCGATATGCTTTCTCCCTTGGGGGGCACTGGAGAGACCCCATCTGTCAATCACTGTTTGGCCATATGTTACCTTAGAGGTAGCCACCTACACAGAGTGGAAAGGTGGACAGGCCAGCCTCTTCCAGCCCGGACCCAGTGGCCTTTTAGACGGTTAGACATTCTGTGGGGTCCACACCTGGGAGCTGAGGTGGATTAATAGGAAGCAGATGATGGGAGCTATTTATCTGATTAGCCCAGAGAGCCTGTTCTTACCTAGAGAACAGAACTGTGGGTAAAAATGGGTCACAGGGGCACCTGGGTGGCTCAGTGGGTTAAGCCTCTGCCTTCGGCTCAGGTCATGATCTCAGGGTCCTAGGATCAAGCCCCGCATTGGGCTCTCTGCTCGACGGGGAGCCTGCTTCCTCCTCTCTCTCTCTCTCTGGGCCTACCTCTCTATCTTTTTGGGCCATCTGAAAAATAAATAAATAAAATTTTAAAAAAAAAAAAAAATGGGTCACAGGGGGCACCTGGGTGGCTCAGTGGGTTAAGCCTCGGCTTTTGGCTCAGGTCATGATCTCAGGGTCCTGGGATCAAGCCCTGCATTGGGCTCTCTGCTCAGCAGGAAGCCTGCTTCCCCACCCCCATCTGCCTCTCTGCCTACTTGTGATCTCTCTCTCCCTCTGTCAAATAATAAAATTAAAAAAAAAAAAAAAAGCAGGTCACAGACTGGATGGGATATAAAAGAGAGGTTTGGGGCGCCTGGGTGGCTCAGTGGGTTAAGCCTCTGCCTTCGGCTCAGGTCATGATCTCAGGGTCCTAGGATCGAGGCCCGCATCGGGCTCTCTGCTCAGCGGGGAGCCTGCTTTCTCCTCTCTCTCTATGCCTGCCTCTCTGCCTACTTGTGATCTCTCTCTCTCTGTTTCAAATAAATAAATAAAATCTTAAAAAAAAAAAGAGAGAGAGGTTTGATGTAGTTAAATACTAAAAGTCTCCTACTACAAAGGTAGATGCAGGTTTTCAAACCTGAGCCCAGTTTCTGCCAAGGCCACAGCCAGCCACTCTACAGAAAGGCCAGGACAGGAGATGGGCTCCAGGGTTTCTGGAGAATCCATGGATCCCTACATCGAAGGAGAAAACAGGAAATGTAACCCACTGTGCCTAACCCCACTAGGGAAGGACATAGGACACTGTGAGCTCGGCCATCATAACATCCACAAACAGGGCAGGAGGGAAGCCCTGCCCCTGTCTCAAGTCTGCGGAAGCAGGCTAAGAGCAGCAGCTGGGGGAATGCAGAACAGAATCAGCGAGAAGCTCAGGCCCAAGACTTGGAGTCAGACACAGCAGGGCAGGGGGGTCCAGGAGGGGAAAGAGGGATTGTGGGGGTGTTCTGATCACAAAAGCTGCAATTACGGTTTCCACGGTCACCCCAGGGATGCATGGGGGCTGCCCCCTCAGACAACATAGGGCCAGTAGCACCTGTGTGGGCCCTCTCCCCTTCCCAGCACCCAGAGGGGCAGGACACCTAAGTTACCACACAGGCTTCCAGGGTCTGAGCACACCCCTCCCCCCACAAAGGAGCTCCTCCTCTTGATTAATTTAGAAATACCACCCAGCTGCTATGAAGCCCAAGAGGGTCAAAAAGCCATTCTGCAGTTTGGAGAAAGAAACCTCTAGTTTTCATGGGAATTCCAGAGTCAAGAGGTAGGAGGCCCACATTGGAATCCAATTAACAGCCCACCCAAGGGGCAAGTGCAACATCAAAAAAAGTTGGAGGGAGGCCTCCCTGCAGGGCCAGAAGGGCTCAGCCACACAAAACCCCAGCTCAAACGTAACACTGAGGGAGAAAGAAGCTCAGAAGCAGAGGAAGTGGTACTGGGCCTAGTCAGAAAGCTTGGCAAGATGGAAGAGGGTACAAGCCAGGCTGAGGCACAGGCCTAAGAAGGCAGAGCCTGAGGAAAGGAGTGAAGAACAAAAACATATGCAGGAGGTAGGGGGTAGGGTGCGGTCAGGGGTCATGATTACAGCTCCACTCCCTGCCTTCTGAACACAAAAGCCAGGGCCCTCTACATTGTAGCTAGAGAAGATTCAGACACAGACAGAACCCTTAGGTCACTGGGGGCCCCTCAGCTGTCAGTCCTACCCCATAGACTCACACCACCTCCATCACCACCAGAAAGAGCTGGCATGGATCCAAGACCCTTCCCCATCAAGAATCACACAGCCTCAGAATCCTTCTCAACACCATGTCCCAGGGAGCCACCACCTCTAAAACAGCTAGCATGTGAGATGAATCTCCTCAGTCACTCCTGCACTAGAAGGTTCTTCTTGAGATACGGTCCCCTCCCCAACCCCCTTCGTCATTCACCTCCTCACTGAAACAGTAGAGCAAGAAGCGAAGTTCCGTGACTTAGCTCAGGAGAGAAGCCCTGGCAAATTATAGCTGATGCCTTGTTCTGTTGTGTTGCTGGAAATGGACTACACTTTGCGTCAGTGGGTGATGCAAAGTGATTTTCTTACCTCTACAAGGGTCCTCTGTGATTTGACATTTACCAAGCAAGGAGACTAACCTAATGGAGAGATTAGCCAGCTCAGCTACCTTGTCAGTTTCTGCCTACCTCATCTCTATCCTCATGGGTGATCTCATCATCTCCTAAATTGGTAGGAGATGCCTCTAAAGACTCTAAAAACCCTTTGTCCCAGGTTGTCCTTCACAACTGTCATCAGAAATGACACTCTGCAACCTTCAGCCAATCGTCCCTTTTGTTTAACTCAATGCTGGATACTTGGAAGTGTCTACCTTATGGGTCGCAATCAATAGACAGTTTGTTCTCTTCATGAGAAGACAGGATCTGGTCCAGAAAACTGAAGCACAGAGGTTTTTAAGTCCAAAAAATGTCTCCAAAGCACGCCAGTAGCAAACACTCGGATACCACCTTTCGGATCCTAACAACTTCAAATCTTTGTTTTTAAATCCTCAATTCCATCCCTCACCCCTACAATTCTTCCACTCCTTTTCTCTTCAAGAGGAGATTGAGTCATCAGAGCCAGTTGGCCCTCTGAACATTTTCCTGGTGTCTGGAAATAGGATCACTTGCAGAGACCAAAAATTTATTTTCTCTAGCTAACCTCATAAAAATGCAGACTTCACATGCCCGTCATAGATTATTTTTTTTTCCCCGTCCATATCTAAGTTCATGCCTACAATGGGACCACGGGTTTTTCTGAAGGGTGAAGCTAGATTTGGAAGGCAAGTCATGCACTGTTTGCTACAATGTTACAACAAGCGGTCATACTCGAAACTGCGCAAAGAAATAAAAATCACAGTGGAGAGGAGCATCTCTCTCCATACCGAGACCTCATTCCAACTTTCTGCTTCAGCCCTGCTGCATTATCAGAAAAGGCCTGTGTTGGCTGCCAGCCATGACCTTCAAAGCAGTGCCTGACCGCTTTCACGTTTTGTGAGGTCTGTTCAGTTGTGGACCATAAAGGCTCCACTCCACTCTTGTCCCCATTGGGTCCAGAGTTCCAAAGTTAACACTGGAGAATTCCAACAGCATGTCACTCCCAATTCATCAACACACATGTAGTTAAATACTTAAAGTCTCCTGCTACAAAGGTAGATGCAGGATTCTAAACATTAATTTAAAAAACTTAATAAAAGCAGGAGTGAATGAGAAAATGTTGTAGGGTGAAAGAACCATTTTGGAGAAATTTAGCTGATAGCATTTTAAACCCGTGGGTCCTTCCAGTCCAATCTCATGGTGGGAAAGGGGTCTCTGGGGAGATGGTATATGGGTGCCAAGGATAAGGGAACACTGATTGTCCGATGCCTGTGATAGTTCAACCATTGCTTGTATGGCAAGGAGGGGAAGTCATCGGGAAAAGAAACCAGAACTCAACCAACTGATGTGAAAAATGTTCCCTCCCCTCTTGTCATGTTTTCTTTTGTCATTTCAACTGAAGATTGTTCCAGGTTTGGGTTTTTCATCCCAAAGAAATCTCATCTAATATTGCCACTTGGAAAGGGAAAGAATATGTCACAATGGGGGTTGGTTCTTCATACACACGATGCATACATTCCATTTTCTATACATAACCAAAGGATAATATTTAGTGCTATTATAATAAATCTATTCCAGATCTTGCTAATAATAGGCAATGGGACAAGAAAGAAGGGTTTTTATTACATAGGAAAAACTTTGCCTTCTTAGGTACTGATGATAATTTTATACAGTCAAACCCTTCCATCCAAAATAAGTAGGGCTGAGGTAACGAATGAGAAGAATCAAAGCACAAAATCCTTTTAAGTATTAAACACCTTAAGACTTTATTTTAATGTGCAGCTATAGGACATGATCATCCTGGTTTTGCTTATGCTGAGACACTGGGCAGAGCACAGTAGGGATACACATTCACACCTACATTCAAGCTATGAGCGTTCTTGGATAAGGGTCTACTAACTAGAATTCTCTGTGGACCTTCTTTCATGAACTCCTCCACCAATGAGGTCTGGGATTTCCCATCTCACTTTCTGTGAAGTCAAGCAAGAACAGACATTTGTGAAGACTACAGCCCTTCCAGATTTTTTGCACTACTCCAACTTCTGTAGTTGTTGTCACCCACCTATGTCGACAAATGCTTTAGTAGTAACCAATTCTGAATCTTGTCCAAAACAATGAATTTTCAAAGCAGTGACTTTTTAAGACTCCTGTTGAATTAGTTTATAGGATATGTGCCTATGACTTCATTCAATTACTTCAATCCAAAAGCAAGAGCAGTTGGCTTTAAGGAGGTTTGGGAACAAACCCCCTGATCCTGTCAGCACCCAGGTCAATTCCTCCAGCAGGAAGGCATGTGTGTCCTGGGAGAACGCGGGACGGAATCCTAGTGCTCAGCGTGCTATGGGGAGACGTTATGTGTTTTACATGGTACAGAGATTACATGAGACTATAGGATACCTAAGTTAATGCAGCGAGTCAGTAACCTAGAAGCTGGTTTTAAAAACTCCTGGACTTGAAATATTTAAGTACAAAAAGTGAATTACATAGAACGAATTAGTTCATTAGGATTCCAATCTACCCATTTTTAGTGTTAATATGCTTTCCACCACCTTACTATCTTGGGAAATACCACTTCATCCTCATGTCCCAAATCTCTACAGGTTATCAACTATACTTCAGCCAATAGTTAACTCCAACAGGATTCAGCACATACTGGAATTTGCTGTAGATCTGGTTGTAGGGGAAGGTGAAGTTATCAGAAGTCCTAGGACACAGGCCTTTTCTTCAGATAGACATGATTCATATATATATGAAATAACAGGAAACAGGGTAAAGCAGGTAATTTTTTTTAAAAAGTGAAGGATTAAATATCTAGTATATATTTTTAGAGTACATGGCTCATGGTCACTCGGTGCCACCAGCAGTTGAGAAGTGAACAGTCACTGCAGAAGCTTCTACAGATCTCACTGGGTTTCCGTCAAG
This sequence comes from Enhydra lutris kenyoni, assembly GCF_002288905.1. NCBI lineage: Eukaryota > Metazoa > Chordata > Mammalia > Carnivora > Mustelidae > Enhydra > Enhydra lutris. The sequence continues at coordinate 30,427,724 of NW_019154092.1, read as the reverse complement.
ATGAGGAACCCTCCTACCCAGAGGCTGAAGAACCTGCTATCTGGTGTCTCACCAGCCACATGGTCAGACTGTCACTGGAGACGCTTACAGCCTCACACACGTAACACCAGGTGACCTAAAATTACATGGATTCCCCTCCACATTCAGCCACCTCCTCACCCCATGCCTGGGTCTCCAACAGTGAAGCAGGGAGGAAGGGAAAGGACCAGAAACCGTGTTTCCCATCCCACTCAGTCCCCACACTCCAGGTGTAGACTAGGCCTCAACACAATGATTTGTGCTCTCTTCATGAGAGTTCTGAATTAAGACCACAAGCTAGTATAAAAGCAATAAAAGCAAAATGATTTGGATATGAAAAACTCCTATGTATAAAGTGAATTTTAATTTTCTTCTGTTTATGACACTAGCTACTTGCCTCACACAGCCCAATGCCAGGAGGAAACCAGGCCATGGTTTTAGATAGGCCTCACACAAATTGGTCTATTTCACATCAGTATCTGCTTTCATTGCCCTTCAACCCACACGTGTAGGTGGGGAAACCAACAGGTACAGGAAAAGGCTGTAGGAAAGGCCCCAGCGGGGTTCCTACGTGACCGCTCGCAAACCATTCTGAACCACAAATACATCCCCTCGACACCATATTGCTTTGTATCTACGTATGCCCCATCCTACGCAAACCCGAGAGATCCCCTCCTGTCACCTGACCGCGGCCTGGAGCCTCAACCCCCCACGTCCCCACAGGGAGCTGCGGAGAGCCACCAGATGGCACATGAAGATCACTTCAACTGGCTGGAGGGTCCCACAGACACTGCCCCACAAAGAACCTCATCATCAGTCTGTCTCGCCTCCAGCTCCATTCACGCACTGAACAGCAAAGGAAGTCACCATGAAACACGGCTTCGGAAACCATTGCCGGAAATGGCTTCACTAAACTAACAATCTGGGACGGGGGCTTATCCAAGTAGAGAGCAGAACACTAAGTATCCTAAGTATTTTATTGCTTCAAGGACACTTCCTATCACACGTCTGATCACTGGAAGGCGTATGGTAGTACCCGCTTCCGCACGTCACTCACCGATGCAGGCATGGACCCTCACGGACAGCTGCGTCCTCAGGATGATGCTGTGCTTCTTGCCCCGCCTAATGGAGACGGAAGACAAAACAGACACGGGTATCAGAGCGGTCGCCAAGACGACACCCACATGCTGTCAATCAGCTTGAAGGCTCTAGCACACCCACGTCCAAGAGACTCGAGGTAAGCAGGGACCTAAACAGAATGAGAATCTACCCTGAAAGAGTGTGAGGTCACAGAAAATTAAACGAGGAGGTTGGACCCTGGGAGACTGCACACACATTTTCTTGTGTGGAGTCTGGTCAACTCCTTCCATCTGTATAGTTAGCATGCGCTCATGCTTGACCATGCTGGGAAAACTTTAAAATCCGTGCCCATCAAGTGGGATCCCTGGAATGTAACAACACACATCTGCTCGACCACTTTTACCCTTTTTGAATATAGAAGAAAGGCGCACACAGCGGGGTCATCAAACAAAGGTGGTTTGCTTCACGGTAAGTCAAGACGGTTACAGCGTTGACCCCTTGCTCACAAGAAGGGAGGGGTCCACCAAAAAGCTTACAGGCTATTCAGTCTCAACAACGCCAATGTATACCACACCTTTGTATCCTCCTTCTCTGTTTAAGAAAACAGGATGCGGGAGGGCGCCTGGGTGGCTCAAGTCAGTTAAGTGTCTGCTCAGGTCACAATTTCAGGGTCTCAGGATCGAGCCCCACATCAGGTGCCCCACTCAGCAGGGAGCCTTCTTCTCCTTCTCCCTCTGCCCCTCCCCACAATGTGTGCTCATACACTCTTAAACCCTTTAAAAAATTAGGAGATGGACCTTTCTCCCCCATTCTGCTCCTGGTATGGCTCGTCCCACCCTGGGCAGAGGAGGACTAAGGGACACAGCAGTTGGGAGGATAACTGGGAGAAAACAGGAGTCCTGGCGCCTCAAGGTAACAAAGGCTTTGGGATTTGGACAAAGGGAAGAGCCTGTGAATGAAGGTGAAATGGAGCCAGCTCAGCAGCAACACAGCAGATAACCTACGGGGTCTGTCAGTGGCTGAGCTCCTTCCCATCACTTTTCTGGCCATCTCTCTCCCCATCAGGGCTCCCCGCCCCCACTCCAGAACAGTCTGGCAATGCTCTCCTGCTTCCGGGTTTTGGGGTTGTGTTGGAGGGAAAGAACAAAATCTCACCAGGGCACACAGCTAATACCGTGATTATGAATTCATCGTAATTTCTGCACATTTATTCTTGAGACCGGTAAGAGGGGTAAGTATGGCTTTTAAAATGGTCTTCCAGGGGTGCCTGGATAGCTCAGTGGGTTAAAGCCTCTGCCTTCGGTTCAGGTCATGATCCCAGGGATTGAGCCCATGATCCTGGGATTGAGCCCCGCATCGGGCTTTCTGCTCAGTGGGGAACCTGCTTCCTCCTCTCTCCTCTCTGCCTGCCTCTCTGCCTACTTGTGATCTCTGTCAAATAAATAAAACCTTTTAAAAAAATAAAATGGTCTCTTCCAAAGGAGAAAGGAAACCCACCTGCATCGCCTACAAAAGCATGCATTGGCCTCCAGCCCCGCAGCTGCTTAGGAGCAGGAAATCTGCATTCACAATCCCTTCAGATGCCCACGAGCCTCTCCTTTATGATTTCTTTGTTCATCTGATTGTTTTACAATTGGCGTGTGCAAGCCCCAGTCTCAAGGAGCTTTTCCCAAGTACACAGCACTTGACCCATCTTCCCAAGTCTGGGATTCCTATCAACACAGACTACGAAACTTTCTCCACACACACACAAGTCTTTCTATGGACAATCCAGATGCGGACCTTCCTTTAATTCTTGTGATCATGCTAGAAAGTTCTAAGTGCATGGACCTGAATGACTGAACAGACTCTGGGGTGTTCTGGGATGGGGCCAGTAGCCACCAGCTGGGGCGCTTCTTCACCCAGTGGGGGCAGAGGTCTGGCCTGGAGCAGGAACCAGAGAACCAAAGAGAATGGCCAGCAGGAACCAGAGAACCAAGAACCTAATGACCAGTAACAGTGAACCCTCAGTCCACAGACCTCAAGATTTTCTGTACCTCGTATTTTCAGCAATTAGGAGTCGCTACATAAAGCATGTAGACAAAAGTACATGCTTTAGATGCCCAGGTATGGGGGGAAATGCATGGAATGACCAGGGAAACGATTTCAGAAGGGCTCAAGTTCTGGAAAAGTTCAATAGTGCCAGTTGATAGCCCTGCTTTTAGCTTCAAGCAACTACAAAACCAAATTTTGAGGACATGCCTGTTTTCCCACAGAATTCTCTCGTCCCGCAGTGGGGGGGGTGTGGTTTGATGTGGTTTGGGATTGCAGGCACCTGCGCAGAAACAAGCACCATCCCGGAGAGGGCATCTTCTCTGCACTAGTGCACTGAGAAAGCAGGCAGTTGGCTTGGCCATGCTAAATCCCGAGGGAATTTACAAGACCACAGAATAAAGGCCTGTCTTGTAGTAGTTTCATCATTTACAATTCCTCTGCTTCAACATTCGACCTCCTTCCCCATCTGCCCCTTAACATGAAATCCTACAATGGAAGAAAGCGTGTGTGAAATTGGGGGCCACAGGCTGTGTAAACGACCTGAGAGAAAGGTGGCCCCAGATCCCAGGAGTTCCTAGCAAAGGAGAGGACTGGCCTCAGCTGAAGGGAGTGGTGGTAAGTGGCAGCTATGTCCACAGAAGCTGTCCTCCATCTCCCATCCCTGCTTTCTCCCACCTTCAACATGGGTACCACCACTGTGCCCATTTTGCAGATGAGGAACACTAGTAGAAAGGACATAAACTGCCTCAAGTCACACAACTAGTAGAAACAGACCCGGGCTGAAAGAAGACAGATTCCATGGTCACCTGCACCCGCTGCCCGTTGCTGGAGGACTGCCTAACCTCCTCCAGGGCTTACCAAGGATAAAGAGTCTAGGCATTTTTAGGGAACTGGTGTAACTAATACCAAAACCTAACAAAAAGGACATTAGAAAATTAAGATACAAATTAAGACAATGTTGGCTAATCAAGTTAGGCTTATTCTAAAAATTCAAAAAGAATTACAGGGAGTTCTAGGTTTTATTTAAATATACATCAAGGGGCACCCGGGTAGCTCAGTTGGCTAAGTGTCCAACTCGATTTCAGCTCAGGTCATGATCTCAGGGTCATGAGATCAAAGCCCATAGAGGACTCTGCACTCAGCAGGGAGTCTGCTTCTCCCTACCCCCCCACCCCTCTCCCCTGCTCATACTCTCAAATAAATGAAGGCTTTTTTTTTTTTTTTTAATTTTACCTATTTGACAGAAACACAGCAAGAGAGGGAATATAAGCAGGGGGAGTGGGAGAGAAAGAAGCAGGCTTCCCGCTGAGCAGGGAGCCCGATACGGGGCTCGAGCCCAGGACCCTGGGATCCTGACCTGAGCTGAAGGCAGACGCTTCATGACTGAGCCACCCAGGAACCCCTAAATGAAGTCTTTAAAAAAATAAAATATTTCAAAAAATTTTTACAAATAAAACAACTCCTCTGGATGCAGAGGTGGACTCCTTTTAGGGGTGCCTGGGTGGCTCAGTGGGTTAAGCATCCCTTGGTTTCAACTCAGGTCATGATCTCAGGATCATGGGTTCGAGCCCTGATCTCAGGCTCTGCACTCAGCAGGGGAATCTACTTGAAGATTCTCTTCCTCTGCCTCTCCTGCAACTGGTGTGCTGGCGTGCCCGCTGTCTCAAAATCTTTTTTTTTTTTTTTTTGGTTAAAGATTTTATTTATTTGACAGACAGAGATCACAAGTAGGCAGAGAGGCAGGCAGAGAGAGAGAGAGGAGGAAGCAGGCTCCCTGCTGAGCAGAGAGCCCGATGCGGGGCTCGATCCCAGTACCCTGAGATCATGACCTGAGCCGAAGGCAGAGGCTTTAACCCACTGAGCCACCCAGGCACCCCTCAAAATCTTCCTAAATAGAGGTTTGAGGTTTACAACTCTCTTCCTCTGGGAATCACCCCAGCCTCTCTGGTCTTTGATACTCTTCACCTGGGTCCCAGACCAACGTTCCTCACCTGGCCACCTCACACCTCAAGTATGGTTCAAGGTAACCTGATTTGTATAAATGCTCTCTCCCTCCCCTAACGGCTCCCCCTCCAGAACCTCACTGCTTTTCTAAAGTTGCTGTCTGTACATGAGCCAACTGATGTCATGTGCCCATTTTACTCTTGTCTTGCCATTGTCAACTAGTGCCACAGCACCCTCCCCTTCTACCACAAGTCCCAATCCACCCCCCACCCCACCTTCCTCTGCCACCAGGCTCAGGTACTTGAGATCATGGTGGGCCACATCGGACAGCTGCCTCCCAGCTCAAAGTTCTGTCCACTCACGCCACCCTTCCCATTACTGGGCTTCCAGGAAGACTCCTCCTTTGTAGGACAGGTCTCTCTGACTCCCTACCCCCACCTTAAAGCCCAGTGCCCACCCGAGCTCACCCACTCCTTCGGGATGCCATCTCTGTCCAGTGATCCAACTAAGATTTGAAAGTACTTAGAGCCTTTCCACTCCTACTGTCCCCTCAACATGGGAGTGGATGCGCTCTCTCCTGATTTCCTACAGAACCATCTCCTTGCCTAGGCCCACCCCAAGTTCTGATTTCATTGATCTGAAGCAGAGCAGGAAGAGAAGTTGTTAAAGTTCCCCAGGTGGGTGCAGTGCCAGCTCCAACACCAAGAACCTAGGCTATAGGTTCCCAACCAAAACAGCAGACCACCTGAGGAGCTTTTAAAGAGGTGAGAATCCAGGCCCCAGACCAACCTCCTGAAGCAGGTGCCTAGAAGCCAGCATTTCAAGGCAGCTTTCCTCCAGGTAATTCAGAGGCAACCCAGCACTGGCCTGGGGCTGGTGTGCAAAGTTTTAGGTGGGGCAGGGTTCCACAGCCTTCCATCAGATTCTCAAAGATTTCTTTGCATTCCAATAGGTCAAGTTTGAAGGAAAAAGTAGTTTTCCCTTCTTACTGTCTGATAGGAAAACCTCATCCAGTCACCTCTTGGTCCGTGTTTCCTCTGCATCTAGACTTAGCAGCATTGAAAAATCACCTACATTTTGAACCCAAATCTAAAAACTTACTGAACCTGAAAATCCAAGCCATACACAAACAAAAACCCCGCATGAGTTGAAAGACTCTGGTTCAGGTGTGGACGGGAAGCAATGAGCAGCTTTTCCTTATTCTCCTCCCAGGTGACGACCTTCAGCTGAGAGCACAGTCGTATTGTCTGGGGCTCTTGGGGCAAACCGGCAAAGGAGACGAAGAGTCTCCAGTCTTAGTGGGTGCCAGGCTCAAACTGCAGCCCACCAAGACCGGCCGCTGGTCCGGGTGAGGGAGAAAACCAGCCCTTTTCAAACAGAAGGGGCTGCCCTGGCAACTTCAGGGCTCTACTCCTCCCTGCCAAGCTCTCTCACCTAAAACCCTGCGTGCCCACAAACCAGGCAGAAACCTCAGGGATCCATGGGCCCCCACACACGGTTCCTTGGGGTTTGCAAGCTACAGGCCAAGAAGCTAGGCACATTCGAGCCCAACCAGAGCTCTCCCCAACCCCTCCGTGCCCCTCAGCACGTCGACTACAAAGCTGGAAGCCTCGGGGCACACGGGTCCCTGAAGACTGGCTTCCTCACCTGCACTGGGGGTAACTCAGGGCCGTCCCACCGCGCCGTCCACTTGGCGCAGGAGTTCACGCTCCCTTGCTCAACTTCCAGCAGCATTTTCAAGAATGGCCTTCCCAGGCAGCCCTGGAGGGCTTTAAAAAACAGCACCGTCTGGGCCCACCCCCAAATTCTGACTTCATTGGTCTGAAGCTGAGCGGGAAGGGAAGTTGTTAAAGTTCCCCAGGTGGGCAGATCCCCACTCCAACACTGAGAACCTAGGCTGTAGGTTTCTGACCCAACAGCAGACCACCTGAGGAGCTTTTGAAGAGGCCAGGATCCCAGGCCCCACACCAGGCGTTCTGAAGCAGGCACCTAGAAGCCAGCACTTCGAGGCAGCTTTGTCTGGGATATTTGGCTCTAAGTACCTTCCAGTGTTTGGCCCTTCCCAGCCCTGCCTGGCCCGAGCCTCAAGCCACACACTGCCAAGCTCTCCCCACCCCACAGGGTTGCACCGGTTCCCCACCACACACAGCCCTGTGAAGGCCAGCAGACAGGGGATGAGGAGGAGTAAGCTACACCCCAGGCGATGCGGGATGGGGAGAAGCAGCAGCTCTCTTCAGAGCTGCCCCTGGGGTACCGGGGAAGATGAACACCCTAAATGACCAAGACCAAGGCAGGAGCCCTCAGGGACGCTCACCCCACAGGCAACAACCATACTGGTTCTCAGGCCCCTGGGAGCTCTACCATGCTCCTTCAGACAGCCCCCTCGCCCCTCGACCTTGCAAGGCCACTGTCCCCTCAGGGCTAACTTCAAGCCCCACCTCCTCAGCGGCAGGCCCCCATGCCCCTCAGCTGCCCCTGGTTTTCTTTCAGAGGCAAGAGAGGTAGAAATAAGCAAAAAAGTGGCCTGGGCTCTCTGGCCCAGCTCTGCCCTGTGGGCAAGGATGCAGCCTTGGTTTCCTTAACTAAAAGAAATGAGCTTTCAGAGCGCTTGGCCTGTATGGACCCCTCCAGGTCTAGAATCCAGTGATTCCCGTTCCAGTGTATCTGCTTCTCGAATGCTTCTTGAATTATAGTAACAGCTACTACTTTCGAGTTTGTATTATATGCTGGGAACCGGCTTACTGATTTAGATACTATACATCATTGCATTTTTTCCTCACAACTGCCCAATGAGGATGTATTAGGATTATCCCCAGTTACTAGGAGACTGAGGTTCAGAAAGGGGAAGTAGCATCCCCACGGTCACACAGCCATGAGACTAATTACAAAGCCCATGTCCCTAGCCACTACGCCATGCTGCCCCCCGTGGTGCTCCCCTCCATTGCATAGACCTTGCTGGGATTCCCCGCTGACACAGGGATGTAAATGGAATTGGGTAGTATTGTCCTTATTTTACAAATAAATTTCATAAACTCCTATCAGAGATAAAGTGGCTTGCGCAAGGACACACAAGAAAGGGGCAGGAATAATCGCCCAGAGGGCTGGGAGTTTCTGGTTCTGTGCCGCGTGGTATGGTGGCTAATTTCCCTGGCCTTGGAAGGCAGTAAATAGACCTGGCTCCATTTTGGTAGCATAATAATTGCTTTGTCCTTCTACTTTTCAAGGTCTTTCTCCTCTTCTCGGTTAGCTATAGCTTAAGTGATAACTCTAAACAAGGAGTGAGTTAATTTTTAGTCTTGGCATAAAAGAGCCGGATAATGGACAAGAACAAAGGAACTCCTCCAGCAAGGAAAATTCTCTCAGAACACCCTGTGCAAAAAAACACCACCATTTGCACACGGCCTGCCACACGTTGTCATTATATGGTCACGACATTAGGAGATTGTTGCTTTAGCTCAAAGAAATCAAGAGAAAGAATGGTTTTATGCGTCCTTTTCATGCCTCTAAAGGGCACTTCTTAACTAGAAAGAAATTATATTTTAACTCCCATTCGTGGGAGACAAGAGTTCTCAGGCATACAGACTTTGCCAAATGCCACCCTCCTAGGGGAGGACTTGGGAGGGACACTCGGTGCAAATGACATGGCAGATGTGGCCAGACACCACCCACTTGTGCAGGAAGGCTCAGCCTGCTGGCCGCTTCCAACCAGCTCCCAGCAAGCTGCCATATGCTGCTGGGGCTCAATGGCAGTAAGTGGCCCGGGGGGAACGGAGGACCCAGCAAGGTCAGGACAGCATCATCCCGATCTGTCTTCTGCAGATCTCTGCAGATCTCTGTCCCTGTCTTAGGCCAGGGACAGAGGGGCCGCCCCACCAGTGGTCAGTGAAGCTAGCATCTTAATACTCTTCCAGACAAAAAGGAGTGTCATCCTGAGTACGCTCCAAAGGACCAGGTGGGAAGGTCACCACAAACCAGGACTCTGGCAAAGACATAGAGCCCCCTCTGGGGTGAGTTTGGGGCCCACTTGTCAAAACCACAGCTACCCAGCAGGGTCTGGCTACCTTCTCTGGTGGACACTTGCCCACATATGAGTCCCGCCTTCTCCTCTTGCTGTAATCCATCTTAGGTGCAGGTGCAGAAATGGGGTCAAGGTTGCACCTATCAGATGGACCCACAGTCAGGTGATGATTCGCAAAGGAACGGAGTGAGGAAGCAAGCCCCACGGTCTCCTCTAAGGAGCTCGCCACCGGGTACCTCGCTCTTGAGGAATGGCCGCGGGGACTACGAGCACCAGGATGCCAATGCCGATAGTGCCAGGTGATGGCCACAAATGCGTCCTCCCCGGAGCCACCGTGCAGCATGCTTGAGTGCTCTTTGAACCAAATCTGGCATTTTAGCCTGGGACCGATAGTGTCCTTGCATGAACCCACATTACATCACCAAAGACGCCAACATACTTCCTGAATAAACCCAAAACGCCTTTGCTCAGGACCTCTGGGAGGGTCAGGGGAGTAGAGACTTGGAATCAGGTCCATCTGTGTTCATACTTGGCTCTCCCAGCAGCTGGCTCTCTCTCCCTGGATGTGGAATTTACCTCCTGACCCTCAGTTGTTTCAGATGCAGAACAGAAACAATGAAATCCACTCACGTGACTGTTAAGAGAATGAACTATTAAATAAACAGACCGTGAATAAAGTGCTTGGTATCGTGAGTGGCACAACAGGTGCTCCAGAAAGGTTATCCGCGCTTGAGTTTTCTCTTTTAGAGAGAGACTGTGCACGTGCTGGAGGCGGGGCAGGGGGGAGGCCAAGGGAGAGAGAGAATCTCAAACAGACTCCATGCCCAGCACAGAGCCCGGCACAGAGCAGGGCTCAATCCCAGGACCCTGAAATCATGACTTGAGCAGAAATCAAGAGCCAGATGCTTAACCGACTGAGCCACCCAGGTGCCCCTTTCTTCCCCACCCTCAACTCTTAATACTGCTATCTAATGTAGTGATGCTTTTTTTCCCCGCTCAGCTCCCATCTCCAAATCATTTGGATTTTGATAAGAAAGGAAAAAATCGAACAGGGCATGGTCTTCAACTGTAAAACCAGTAGAGATATTTTTCAGGTTGATAATAATCTACTCATAACACAACTGGTGCATGCTTAATCAATGAGCCATGAAATCATCCGCTTAGACTGTCATCCAACCTGAATTCTGACATATAAAGGGTTGTCACTGTCAGTAAAAACTATAGCAATGCTGGGCGCCTGGGTGGCTCAGTGGGTTAAGCCGCTGCCTTCGGCTCAGGTCATGGTCTCAGGGTCCTGGGATCGAGTCCCGTGTCGGGCTCTCTGCTCAGCAGGGAGCCTGCTTCCCTTCCTCTCTCTCTGCCTGCCTCTCTGCCTACTTGTGATCTGTCTGTCAAATAAATAAATAAAATCTTTAAAAAGAAAAAAAAAACTATAGCAATGGAATTTTCCGGTCTATCAACCTAAGGTTTTCGTTTTTGTTTTTGTTTTGATAATGACGAGTAGAATCTGGTGTGACATAATAATGAGAGTGTGCATAGCCTATGGTAGTTTCCAGGATCTGTTCCCATTGGGTCCTCCGAAAACCTTGCTGGGTCCTACCAAGGAACTTGGCCTTAGTGCTCATGGTCCTGTTATTCAGGAATCCATTCCGAGATCCTGCCATTTACTTGACTACCAATGTTCAGTAAGCACCTTTAATGTGTTGAGAAAATGCTAGATGACAGATACTCAGACAAGCCCAGTACTGACCTACTAGAGCTTTAGCAGCAGACAACTGAGGGAGAGGACGATTAAGGGAGAAAGCACCATGAACGGTGGCAGGTGTAGGGAAAACCCAGCAAACTACCGTAAATACTAGAATCAGGTAGAAAACTAACACTAAGGTTGTTTCCATTTTCCCTCATTTTTAAGCCTTTCATGAAGAATCAGCACTCCCAGACAAGATTCACCTGGGTGTAATCTCTTTTTAATTCAGGCAAGGTAGTTTCAAAGCAACTTTTGGGGAGGTCCTTGAACACCAGAGGAAGACAGCTAAGCTTTACTTAGAAAGCAACAGGGAATCTCTGAAGGTTTCTAAGGAGGAATGTGATGAAATCAGATACACTTGGTACTGAATGGATGAGGACCGAAAGGAAGGCAGGGGGCCCCCAATCAAAAGGCTATTTCAATAACCAAATAAACACAGGAAGAGCTGACTATATGTTTATACGTGATTTATATGTGATTTGACTTTCTGACCACCTGATTTTTTTTTTATGTCTATCGCTTTATTCAGATTCACAGCAATCAGAAGGATTAAGCAGTTCTATATGTAGGCTAAAAGTAACTGCATGTTCATTAACACCATCACAAATCATTCTCTCCACTACTGTGAGTTCAAAAGGTGACATAGTATAAAAAAATATGCGAGGATATCTGCCAAGGAAATGAAATATCCAGGAAGTTATCATTAAAAACAATGCTTAAAATAGTTGTCAAACTACTAAATCTAGAAAATATTAATTTAATTCTATTTGGTTTCAAAAAAAAAACTTAGAAGGTCAATAAAATGTGATTGATTAAACTATACCAGAAATCTTTCTGCCCCTGAGTGGCCTCGTCAAGAAGAACGACTCAAAATGCAAAAGAGTTTGCAATGACTGCCGGTCAGTCACCTGAGTCTCCCTTCTCTTCTGTGACTGTGAGTGCAGAGAAGGTCAAAGCCACAGTGGTTTCTTCCAAGTATTTTAAGGCCTTAATGTACCCCCATATCTCTGTATCTTGGGCAGTTTGGACTAGTCAGCAGGGACAACGGTTGCTCTTACCCAGCATCATCCTGGAAGCCTTCCAACTCGTCCCGCTGCTCTGCCAGGGTGGCCTCCAAGTCCAGGTAGGCGCCATTGTGGGAAAGCTGCAGTGTGCAGTCATCCAGCTGCAAGAGAAAGAGCCTTTAAGCCCAGCCTGCTCCTGGGATGTGCACTTTGGATGGAGAAATCACTTCACGGGGCCCTCAGGTGTTTTTGAAAATCAAGCATGATTCTGAAATTCAGATCATAATTGGAAGAGGTAGCAGGTTCGTCCAAATCCATTGGGAGCACACAACACAGTGACCAGACAGCAATGAGACCTCTGAAGGGACTGGCACTAACAGGGTCCAGGGGACAGGGGAGGAGAAAGAGCCCTTTGACACCGGTGTCACTTTCCACTCTGAGGACCCCAGAAATAAGCCATGGAGGATTTAGGGAGTGGAAACCAAAATCACAATGCTGATGTGACCATAGATTAAGAGTCACAGAGTCTAAAAGGCAAACCTGGTGGGCAGAACATGCCATTTCCTTTGATTCGATGAAAAGCCTACTCCTTCAGATTCTATGGCCCTACCTGGTACGTGACAATTAGTAGTTGCTCAATAAACACTTTTACAGTTGAACTGAAACGTTCTCTATCTGAATGACACCATATTCAAATTACAACATACCAAAGAAGACATTAGGTCTTTTTGTTACTAGTCTTACTTTTTTAAAAATTATTTAACACTGACATGCTGTTAATTATGTCCCATGCTGAATTCTAAGCACTTTACATAGATTACATCTTTGATTCTCACACAATCCCTATTAACTTCTATTGTCCTCCCCATGTTACGAAGACGAAGTTAAGACACAGAGAAAGACTAAGTTACTTGCCCAGTGTCATACCTGGGGAATGGTGGAGCTGGGATCTGGATGCTGATACTTTGTGTTGATCCCTAACTCTTGATCTCTATGCCGCTCCGCATCCTCTCTATGGCCACAAACCTACAAAGGACTTGAAAATACCATGCTTGCAAAATGCAGTATGTGTCATCGTAGTGTTCTGGTATGGCCAAGACCACACCACAAGTTTGCCAACCCCGTTCCCTTTTCCTTTAGGGCCCTGAGAGCACACATCCCAGCCTTACAGCAGGGCTGCTGGCCACGTAACTGAGGCCTGACCAATGGAATATGAGAGAAAGTTTAAAAAAAAAAGGCCCCCAGTAGGCCTGGCCTTAACATCCCCACACACCTAGAGGCAGAGAAGCCAGAGAAGGACTCCAGAGTCTGGAAACCAGCAGAGCCCCGGCTAGGAGGAGCTCTGGTTCCCGAATCCCTGCATGGAAGAGAGCATCCTGTTGCCGGAGTCTACTAACGCACCCTGGCTGGTTACAAGAGTACAAGACGTGAGCCTTTGCTGTGGCAAATTGTTAAGACTGTGAGGTTGTTACAGCCGTCAGCACTGTATGACATTTAGAATGATCGATACACTTGAAAATACAGGAAAATTAAAAAAAAAAAACCATACATACAAGAAAATAATTTTACTGAAGATTAACATGATGAGGAAATCCAAATTCACGCTTCATTTCTTGGGATATAAGTGTGGTGCTTAGTGTTCACCTACCTGATGAGTGATGGCTCTTACTCCAAAATAACAGGAGATTGGGGGAAAACAAAAGCAAATATTTAGCTCCCTTAAAACATCTGGATAAATGCCTGAAAATCCTCCCACTGTAAGTGGGATTTCAAACAAGGAATTAGTCTCTTTGGATGGAAAGGTTTTGCTTATTATCCTCAACAAGAGAAACACAGACCACCGACTGGTTAGAATCGGCGTCTGTAACGGGGGCTAATTCTTGTAGAGACCCCGCAGTTCTTGTTTCTAGTTATCCTCAACAGAATGAAAGGAATTTCTGGGTTTTTTTTATTATTATTTGTAAGAAATACCTAGCTAAATCACTTGAAGGGGTTAATCCCATTTGATTCACTTGTTTTATTTCTCTACTAACAAACCGTTCCCCTTAGCTACTAAAGGTGCGCTGGTGAGCTTCAGCATTCCTGCCTGGCACTTTGCAGATGGATCATCTCATCTGAGAAAGCATTTAAACCCAACGGTCCCATTGGCCAAACTCACTGTCCTGTGGTGTGAGAGGTACGCCCCAAGTTTGCGGGGAACACGCAGGGGAGCTGCCTCCCCCAGCCTGCGGAAGCAGCCGACAGGAAGGATTTCCTGCAGAAGGCATCTCCTGGACCAAGGGTCTCCTGTGGACTGAAATCAGACTTGATTGTTCGTAGATGGAAAATTCCATGAGAAACCAGACCGGTTAACAAGTACACCAAACCATGACTCGAGCTGAAATGACTGCAGCTCCGGCTTGCTCGGACCCCCTGCTGAGGTGAGTAACTAAGAAAACTGACTCGATCTGTCCTGTTGATAGGACTAACACTGTTGCTTATTTTGCATACCATCGATGATCAACAGACCAGAAGATGGGGATAATGAAAGCCCTTCAGGCAGTAACAGTTCCTTTGGTCTCAGCCCCTGGAATCGTGTAAGGCCAGAGAAAGAGGCTTTTGGATAAAGAGTTTCTGCTTCTCCAGGGGGACTGAGTCATTCCAAGGCTGGGGTCCACAGTCGGGCCAGACAGAGAGGAAGTGCTGCTGTGGGCATGGAGATAGGCAGAATGGGCACATACATGTGGTATGAATACTGCCTCAAAGGCCTATTTCAAGCTACCAAAGCAAAGTCACAGAGCATAGAGTTGGAAAAAGAGACACAGAAGCCCACCAGTGTATAGTATTTTCACCAAATACAAGAGATGTCAGACTCATGAGTAGCAGTACAACAATTAGGAAGTGATATGTTTTGAGGATTTATTAGCTTTGTTTTAAATATAACTTATTTAATTGTATGTTTATATCCTTTACTTTTTAATAATGGCGACACTCAACAACTAGCTCATAAAATTTCCCAAGAATGGACATGTCAGCCCCTCCAGCCACCCAGGCCAACTCTGGCACACACCCCTCTGGTCCTGCCATGTCATTCATTGGAGGCACCCAACATGGAGACAGCAGGACGTGCATAAGAGGCTGAGGACCCTGCATGGGCTTTCCGTCCTCACCACCCCCTCTAGGCCTTTGGTGGTCGCCTTACCTGGGGCAGAGGTGGGGCTCCCTGGCCACCAGCAGATTGAGGCCTGTTCTTACCAGCAACTGTGGCCAGTTTACCCACCATGCCCATCCCATACCTTCTGCTTTATTCTCAGGAGCCTGAGACGAATACAAATATCCGGTTTTCCTCAACATTCACCACGTATCAGCCTCAGCACGCTCCCGGCCAGCCCGGAACCACAACAGAACACCCCACAGTCTCCCTGGCTTCCAGCAACAGAATCCCAAAAGCTTAGCAGAACTGCCTGTTCTCATCATTCCTCTCCTCACATTCAGGGCATCATTACTACCCTTTCTCTAGTTCAATTTTAACAAAATTATATATCAGACACGGGCTGGGCACCAAGGAACACATAAACGCTTCCTCCCCTCAAAGATCATTTTATTGAGTAAATATAACACACAAATAGAACACAGAAGAGAATTAAAAGCCATTTAAACCAACTGTTATCATGTGTGGAAGTTCATCCTCAGTCATATTCCTTCCCTATAATTAGCAGCCACAGGCTCCCGCGACCCAAGCATCCTCCATAAAAATGCCCCAGTCCTCCTTCCAGAAGAAAGGCCGCCATTTCTTCCTAACCCAGCATCACAACCCTGCTCCCCTAATTAACAGATGGGCAATCTGTGCTAGTGTTAGTTAACTAAACCAGAAGAGATGACTACGTGCCTTTAAGTCAGGAAGAATGTGTGGCATCCTCACAGGAGAGCTACGGGAAGGGGGTCAAGGTCAGACGTCGCAGCTTTTAGTGAGCCGGGACACGCAAGCACCACAGGGTTCCCAACCACAAGCGCAGCCTGTGAAGACACCCCACGAGTCAGCGCACACCACCCGCTCCACGCCACCACCCAAGCCCTAGCTCATCGGTACACCCGAGACATGGGAGGTTAATATTTAAACCATCCCATGGGCCAAGGAGTTGGAAGAAAGGGCTTCTTTGCTGGAGGGACGCATTGAAACCATGAAAGCTCCTAAAGGAGGGTCAGCTTTAGGGATCATTTTAAAAGCAAATTGGTGAGTCCCCTCGATGAGTTCTCCAGTCCTGTTGGGATACCTGTTCCAAGAGAACGCACCATGCGAACAGGCAGTGAGTCAACGTTCATGCCGCCCGGGCTGTTCTAAAGGGTCACACAGAACTCTCCCAGCTTCATCTCCCCAGAGGACGGAGACACCTACCTCCCTGCCCGACCAGCACCTGACAGGGAACCTCAGTTCCTACTTCCACCGAGGCAACCCAATCCCCTCTCTTGGCCGCTCATGTCAACCGTCTTGCTGAGTGACTTAAGGGCCCTGGAATTTCCTGACTCCGACAATTTTCACGTCGGCCCTGATCCCCTGGCAGCATGCTCCCCGCACTCCTTTCTTGGCTTTCGGTGTGGTGGCCAGGACACTGCCGGGCACCACAGGACATGAGACAAAGCCGGGAGCCCCATGGGAAGATACCGTTACAGGGCTGTTCCAGAGTGCGGCAGGCAGGGAAGGCTAGCGGCAGTGACACTGGTGTGGCAGGGAGACTTCAGATCCGGCTGTGAACATGTGGCCAGGATTCTGGTGAGGGGGCAAGGTGCTCAGGAGGGGGTCGGCCACGGAGCCACAGGAGGGCTCCAGAACTTTGTGTCACCCCACCTCCGCATACCGTTAAAGCAGGCCATCCACCCCTCACAGGTGGGCTCCACAAGGCCGCTCTCAGGTTCTCTTGCCTATTCCTACGAAGACAGGGCATTCAAAAAGAAAAGGCAGGCTCACCATCCTAGGAGGGTTTAAAAAAAAAAACTAAAACAAGGCTGATGTCACGTCTCAATTTGTATGTTCTTTTCTTTCCTTAATCCAGTGAAGTGGCATGCGTGTTCCTGGGGTGGTTTAATGATTACCTCGCTTTGGCCAGTGGGTCCACAATGATCCTTAGGCTAGGCAATAAAACAAATTTGCATGGAACCATTCTATAAATATACACAAGGGCTATCCTTTAAGCTAATTTTGGTAATAGTTCAGAAGTGGGAACACATAGGCTGATTTTCAAGAGAAGAAAAATAAAAGCTAAAATATCATTTGCTCACGTCATTTGATTGGTTCCTCCCATCCTTGTATCCGCACAGCCTATAGTATGATTTTGTGGCTCCTTCCATCAAGAGCTGGATTTTTTTCTCTACGCCTAGAATCCAGGTTGGCCTGTGTCTTGCTTTGGCCAATTCAGCAATACATGTGACATTGTAGAGACCTAAAAGGTACTCGTTCCCCTAGGGCTGTCCGCTCTTAATGCTCCTGGAACTCTGCCAGCGCCGGAAGTAGCTGGGGATAGCCAGCCTTCATGACGTCTGTTGGTCTATTACTGCCCCTGTGACACCCTGCCAACTGCCGCACACTAAGGGAGGCCAACATGGGTCATCAGCCTCCAGATGATCCACCAGCGGATGACAGACACAAGAGAGCCCGGCAGATGTCAGCCAAACTGGCCCAAACCAGAAGAACCACCCAGAAGACCCACAGACCTGGGAGGAACGTCTTATGATTGTTGCTTTAGGTCCATTTCCCCCCTCCCCCTGCGTGTCTGCCACCTCACACCACTGCAGACACGCAGTCCCCAGGGAATTCAAGTTCAAGGGTGCTCAGTGCCTGGATCGGTGATGGGTGACAGGCTTTCATCCCCAAGGTGCCACCGAACAACATGACACTGTCAGCTCAGTACACGAATGCCACCACGATGCCCAGTCCTCTGAGGCCACAGAGCAGGCATGTCCTTCCCCGAGTCCCTACCTGGGACAGAGGACAACAGCAGATGCTGGGCGGAAAGGCTGGGAGCATCAAGGAGTGGGAGAGTAGTCAGCTGAGAATCCCTCCCAGGGAGAAAAGGAGGCAGCAGAAGGTAAAACAACACATGAGTTGTGGATCTGAGCCCTTAGAGCGTGTTCCATCGTTCCACTGTACAAAATGCACATTCAAAGATGAAAGCATGAAGATTCGCAAGATAGCACCTTCAAGCACAGGCCTCTTCTGACTGCACTGACCACACACAAAGCCAGCCCCGCTATGGGCTCAGAAACGAAGCATGACTCTGGGTCCCATCTCTCTCCAGGGCAGGCTGACAGGGGGCTCCCTGGGTGTCCCTCTTTTAGGCTCATCCCAGCTCTAAGAGCAATGAAAAGCGGTCAGCACATTTCCATTCATCAGGTCTAAACACTATGCCTGCTTCCCCCTCAAATGGTGTTTCTCTTGCTTGGCAGTCACGAAGCTTACGACTTCTTTAAACTTTGTGGTTCCTTCTAAAAGCAGCAGAGACAAGGAACTAGACATAGGTGACGGGCAAAAAAATAAATAAATAAAGTAGGAAAGAGAGCTTTCCAGTAAGCAGTGCCATAAGGTCCATCCATGATTTCTTAATAAAATCTGACAAAACCCAGGCTCAGCCATTCCAGCATCTACGGGCTCTGGTTCTCCCACAACCCACACAGACCACTGCAGAGGGACGAGACAGAGGAGGGCATGCATGCACATCTTGGCTGCCCTCTGCCATCTCCTAGGATGGGTAGTGAAGACGTGGCATGTGTTTCATTGTCCTTCAAACCATACAAACCTTTCACATTTATTCCTTTGTATATGTAATACATTTCATAATGAAAAATGATTCGTTTCATCTACCGGTCCATTTTCTTAGAGAAAAACCAAATGAAACGGATTTACATGATATCAGAAGAAAACAGATCCTATTGGCTAACTCCAACAAATGTTACTCTAACTTTTAAATCTCTAGGTGCCCATTTAACTTCTTTGGAACAACGAATACATCACAGGTACTTTAATAAATGTTTTAGGGTAAAGTACAAGGATATTTTTGAAGATCCAGCATGCATGGGTTATGAAATAATATGAATACATTTACTTTGAAAGAGGCTAAAATTTACTTCCTTGGAAACCTTCAGTAAGTTATGTTATTTGTGGCCACCAAATTCAGTGAGAGAAGCAATGTCCTGAAATTGATTTAGGCAGTTTCCAGATTTCTATTTAAGTCAACAAAACCGTACAGCTCACCAACGAAAGGCCAGGGCTTCTGCCAAAGTCTACACGAAAGACAACGGCAAGATTTTTCCCATTAAGAGCTCAAGCCGAGGGGATGTGATAATCTGGTAAATATTTGAGTTATTTTAAAAGACTTTTTTATCATTAAATAAATAACCAAGAATGCATTAACCTCTCTTAGAGAGGCTGGAATATCTACTCGTGTTTACAGTTACCTTTTTCCATTTTCTGTTTCACTTCAGTCGATTTGAAAAACAGCATCAGCACTAAATTTCAGGATTATATATGATCCATTACAATAATCCATTCCTTCATGCAGGTTAATAATCCTTTCCTGTGCTCATTCTCTGTGACTGGCACCGTGCCATGTCCTAGGGAGCTGACCACGATCAGGACAGCCCTGGCAGCACTCATGCCTGTACATGGGGCTGATCCCCAAACAGCTGGTCATAGTTCAGGGAAATGAGAAGGACAGTGAGTTTGTGACCTTTGTTGTGTCTGTTCTGGTTTTCATCGTAGGACAGGTTTGGGGAGCAGGGAGCTAAAGGATGCAAAATCCCTTCCAGAAAAGGAGTGTGAGGAGTAAAGACTCTGAAAGAAGGAAGCCAAGGGCTCTGGAAAAGGAGACGTCCTGGCCCCAGGAGAGTTTAGGCTTGATTCTAGGGCAATGGGAAGCCATGAAATGGTTGTAAAGGGATGCATGAAGGACCAGCTTTGCAATGTGGGGATGGAAGGGAGAAGACAAATGAAGATGCCAGGGAAGGATTTGAATGGGGTTTGGACAATGATGGAAGCTGTGGGAATGGAGAGAAAGGAGAGAGAGCGCTGATTCATGGACAGAAAGGGGAAAGGAGAAGGCAAAGCAAGAGGGTCATGGGGATTGATCAGATGCAGGGGTACCCGAGAGAGAAGCAAAATCTTGAGTTTCTTGTTTGAGCAAATTAATATCTATTGGTGTTACCTTTTACAAACACGAGAAACATGAGAAGGAAAGCTCTTGTAGGCAGGGAGACAGGATAGAATTGGGGGTTTTGTTGTTAACACGTTACATCTAAAACAAGAGGAGACACTGAGTAGAGAAATCTACTAAATCTAGTAAACTACCAGTTTGGGGGGTTCAGGTGTAAATACAAACATGGCAGTTGACGTCTCACAAACGTACTGGTGTACCTAAGGATAACAGCTAACTTTTTGTATCTTGAAGATCTAGAATGGTATCTCCTTTTCATTCCTGATATTGCTAATTTGTGCTTTCTCTTTTTCTCATGGTTTAGGGAAGGCCCCTCATTCATTTATTAGTCTTTCCAAAGGAAAAATCTTTTCATTGTATTGCTTTTACACCATTTTAAGTTTTTTTAAATCTCATTAATTTCCTTCCTTCTACATTCTTTGTGTTTGATATGCTGCTTTTTTCTAGCATCCAAGATCTTATGATTGTCAGTCTTTTCTCCTTTCAATTATGTACATTTTAGACTGTAATTCTCTTCTGTCAGGTTTAGCTACAGCCCACAATATCTGATATGCCATATTTCATATTTTTATTATCTTCAGTCCACAAAATTTCCTAAATTCCACTGGGATTTCTTCTTTGATCCATGGGTTATTTAGAAATGTGTTCCATACTTCCCAGATATTTGAAGATCTTCAAGTAGGTGCGCCTGGGTGGCTCAGTCGGTTAAATATCTGCCCACAGCTCAGGTCATGATCTCAGGGTCCTGGGATGGAGCACGGCATGGGACTTCCTGCTCAGTGTGGAGCCTGCTTCTCCCTCTCCCACTGTTTGTGCTCTCTTGTTCTCTCAAATAAATAAATAAAATCTTTTTAAATAGATCTTTAAGAATCTTTTTTATTGTTGATTTCCAGTTTAATTTCTCTGTAGTCGGAAAATATATTCTGTATGATTTTAATTCTTTGAAATTTCTCAAAACTCACCTATGGCCCAGTAAATGGAATGGATATGTCCTCAATAGCCACAGTGTTAAGTGGGATTCTCAGCTTTCTATCCTCACTGCTTTTAATAACCTGCCCGTTCTATAGAGAGGCATATTAATCACCCACTACAGCTGTGAATTTCCTTTTTCCTTTTAATTTGGTCAATATCTAACTGATTGATTGATATTTCCTATTAGCCTGACTCTCTTAGGAGTTTGAGATTCCCTCCTTATCTCCAGGAATGTTACTGACCTTAAACATGACATCATCTGTTGCTAGGACAACCAGACCACTTTCATTAGGTTAGCACCACATGGTTTACCATCTTCCCATCTTTCACTTACATCATTTGGGACCCATATAAATATATATAAGAAATATATATATAAATATATATAAGAAATGTCTCTTTTAAGAAGAACATAGTTTGTGTTTTTTTAATCCAATCTGTCAATCTCAGTTTTTTAATACAAGTATTTAATCAAAGTCTGTTAACCTAAAGTGATTGTTGCTATTTAGGTTCAAATCTACATATTCTAGTTTCCCTTTTCCTCCTTTTTTGCCACCTTTTGGATCAATCTCCTATTCTTTATTACTCCGTTATTACTCCTATATCCTTTGTATTTTTCTATGATTGTATTTACTCTTAGCTGTCCACTTGTGTTAATTCTTTCAGTAATTTACCCTACAGATAATCCCATGGCTTCCTGAGTCAGAAGTACCTACTAAAAATGAACATTATCACTTCCCAGACAATTTAAGGGCACTAGACCATTTTAATATGGTCTATGCCTTTTGAGATATTAGAAAACGTATTTCGAACCCTGTGACATGGTATTATTTTGAGCAGTCAGTATTCATTTAAATTTATCCACACATTTACCTTTTCTCTTGATCTTCATTCCTTCCTGCATTTCTGTGCCGCTATCTGTGATAATGTCCTTCTGCCTGAGGAACTCTCTCTATTATTTCTTTAGGGAGAGTATGCTGGCAACAAATTTCTTCAGCTCCTATTTTCTGGAAACATCCTTACTTTACCTCCATTCTTTCGGTAACTGCTTTACTGAGATACAATTCATTTATCCTCTAACTCATTTAGAGTGTACCATTTCCCAGCTTGTAGTATATCCACAGAATTGTGCCTCCATCACAACAATCAATTTTAAAATATTCCCATCACCCAAAAAAGAAACCGCATATCCATTAGCTGTAACTCCTCATTCCCACAATCACACCCCCGTCTAGCCCCCAGAAACCACTAATCTACTTTGTCTTAAAAGATTTTCCCATTCTAGACATTTCACATAAATGGAGTCACACAATATGTAGTGATTTGTGGCTGGCTTTTTTCACTTAGTGTAAAGTTTTCAAGGTTCATCCATATTATCCATCCATATTATAGTATTTATTTCCCTTTATTGCTAAATAATATTCCATTGCATGGATATAGCAAACTTGATTTACTCATTCTTCAGTTGATAGACGTTGGAATTGTTTCCACTTCTCGGCTACAATTAACTACCGTGAACATTTCTGTATAAATTTTTATATAGACATATATTTTCACTTGGGTACACTTTTTAAGAAATTGCCAGACTTTTTTCCAAACAGGTTACACCATTTTACATTTCCACCAGTGATGCATGAAGGTTCCAACTGACCTATAATTCCACCAAACACTTGTTTGCTTTTAGATTATAGCCATCATAATGAATGTGAAGTGGTATCTCGTGGTTTTGATTTGCATTTCCCTGATGGCTAATGATTGTATCTTTTCACATATTTATTATTGGTCATTTGGGGCTCTTCTATGGAGAAATGCCTATTCGAATCCTTTACCCATTCTTATTGGATTATTTGCCTTTTTGTTGTTGAGTTATATATTCTGGATACAAGTCCCTTTTTGGATATGTGATTTGCAAAATATTCTCCCACCCTGTGGGTTGTCTTTTCACTTTCTTGAGCTTGTCCTTTGAAGCACAAATGCTTTTAATTTTGATAAAACACAATTTACTTTTTTTTTGTTGTACTTTTGGTACCATATCACCTTCACTCTGAAAGACTTTTTTTGGAGGATACAGAACTCTACAATAGCACTTATCTTCTTGGAGTACTCACAGACTGTCCACTCCAGCTCATATCAGCTCAGGTGAAACATCAGCTATCAATTTTACTGTTGTTCTTTTAAAGAGAATCTAATTTCTCAGGCTGCTTTTAATGTTGTCTTTGTCTTAATTTCCATTGGTTTTCCTATGAAGTGCTTATGTTTGGTTTACCTAGTATTTATCTTGCCTGAGGTTTATAGCACTTCTTGAACTTGTGGCTTACCATCATTTTTTTGGTCATGGAAAATCTTCACCATATCTCACCCAATATTGCTTCCCCCCATTTTCCTTCTCCCATTCTAGGACTCTGATACCTGTATTTTAGACACATGTACCATATGTCTATTATGCTCTTTTCTGCATTTTCCATTTTGGCTCTCCATAAATTGGTTTTCACATCATCTACTGACTTATATTCCAGATCATTTAATTTCTCTTCATCTGTGTCTAATTTTCAGTTGAACCTATCTACTCCATTCTTCATTTCTGTATTTTTGGTTTTTACAGTTTCTATTTACTTCTTTATATTGTATACCCCTGCTCTGTCTTGTTAAAATTCTCCACCTTGTCTATTTTTTTAAAGTATTTATCATAATCATTTTAATGGTCATGTCTAGCATCTACACCACCTAAGATAGTTCTCTGATCCAAGTCTCTGGATATACCATGTATATTTTATTGATTGCAATAATTGTTTATGAAGAAACTTCAAGGCTCTGGACGATTTCTCTCTCCAGATAGGATTTTCCCCGGCTTCTGGCAAGCTGTAGGAGTACATCACCATAATCCAATCAAGGACTGAGCTCTTAGAACTGGGTTTCCCTCTTTGCAGACCTAATTTGTTTTCAGTTAACCCTCACTTCTAGGTATAATTTTTAGGGGTCTCAACTGAATGGATGGAGTGTTTATTAAGATTTGTCTACCTTGGTGAGCTCTGAGCTCTGTTTTCTTCTCCCCAGCACTATGAAACTGCTAACAGCTTTCCCTGACTTCTCAGCCTCCTCACAGTCACTTTCTGCTCGCCTTCATAGTCTCTGGACCTGCCACTGATGAACTGATGAGTGCATCAAGGTGAAAAACAACTTGGATGTCAGGATCATTGACTTTGACCTCAATGACTCTCCCTTCTCTCTGTGATCTTGGCTTCCCAAGTTCTGCCTGCCTTGGGAGCTTCTCTGATGCCTTCAAGAAGATATTTTTAGGACTCTATGTGAGCTGCTGGGATGGTGGGCAGTGGAAGTCACTGGGCGGGCAGGGTGGTAGGAGTGTGGGGAGCCCACAGCAGAGAACCAGTCCTGGGGAGGCGGAGAGACTGATGCGGGCAAAACCACATATAAGCAGGGGCTCTAAGCCCCCAGAGCAGGCTCTATTGATTCATTAGTCTTCATTTAAAAGACAAAAGCAAACATAAAATTATTAAGAATTTCAAAAGTGTTTTAAAGGGCATCTAGGTGGTGCAGTCAGCTAAGTGTCCACCTCTTGGTTTCAGTTCAGGTTGTGATCTCAGGGTCATGAGATGGAGCCGCAGATCGGGCTCCACACTCAGCATGGAGTCTGCTTAAGACTCTCTCGGGGCGGGGCGCCTGGGTGGCTCAGTGGGTTAAGCTGCTGCCTTCGGCTCAGGTCATGATCTCAGGGTCCTGGGATCGAGCCCCGCATCGGGCTC
>NW_019154092.1:30335639-30402863 GCF_002288905.1 Enhydra lutris kenyoni | reverse complement strand
TCCCAGGATTCTGGGATCGAGCCCCGCATCAGGCTCCCGGCTTGGTGGGAAGCCTGCTTCTCCCTCTCTCACTCCCCCTGCTTGTGTTCCCTCTCTCGCTGTGTCTCTCTGTCAAATAAATAAATACAATATTAAAAAAAAAAAAAAAAAAAGACTCTCTTGGGGCACCTGGGTGGCTCAGTCATTAAGCGTCTGCCTTTGGCTCAGGTCATAATCCCTGGGTCCTGGGATGGAGGCCCCCATCAGGCTCCCTGCTTGGTGGGAAGCCTGCTTCTCCCTCTCCCACTCTCCCAGCTTATGTTTCCTCTCTCACTGTGTCTCTGTCAAATAAATAAATAAAATCTTAAAAAAAAAAAAAGACTCTCTCCCTCTGTTCCTACCCCCATATGCACCAGCATGTGTACACATGCTCTCTCTCTCCCTAAAATTTTTTTAAATTTTTTTTTTAAGATTTTATTTATTTATTTGACAAACAGAGATCACACGTAGGCAGGGAGGCAGGCACACAGAGAGAGGAGGAAGCAGGCTCCCCACTGAGCAGAGAGCCTGATACAGGGCTCGATCCCAGGACGTGGGATCAAGACCTGAGCCGAAGGCAGAGGCTTTAACCCACTAAGCCACCCAGGCGCCCCCCCCCCTATTTTTTTAAAAAGTGTTTTTAAAGGTGCTTTTTTCAATTTTTTTTATTATGTTATATTAGCCACCGTGTAGTACATCATTAGTTGTTGATGTAGCGTTCCATAATTCATGGTTTGCCTATAACACCCAACGCTCCATGCAGTTCATGCCCTCCTTAATACCCACCACCAGGCTCACCATCCCCCCCTTCCTTCTAAAACCCTCAGTTTGTTTCCTAGAATTAAAAAGTGACTTTTTTTTTTTTAGATTTTATTTATTTGACAGAGATCACAAGTAGGCAGAGAGAGAGGAGGGAAGCAGGCTCCCCGCTGAGCAGAGAGCCCGAAGCAGGGCTCGATCCCAGGACCCTGAGATCATGACCTGAGCCAAAGGCAGAGGCTTTAACCCACTGAGCCACCCAGGCACCCTTAAAAGGTGCTTTTTTAAAAGCAGAGCCTTAAACCCCATGTACAGGGCCCTGTGTGACAACACTGGTGGCACACCAGCGAAAGCCTTCCTGGGACCACCCCTTAACTCTGCCTCATGGGCTGTGGGCTATGAGCCAGAACAGTCTGGTTGACCCGCCAACTCCACTGATCTGCTTGTATTCTCCAGCGGCGCAGCCTACAGAACATGGTTTGGGTGCACAGACTCTATGCCCAGGGTCTCTGCTAACCCTAGAACAGTCCTTCTTAAACTTCTGGGTGCATAATAACCTCCGGGGACATGTGTCTAAGAGGAAGCTCGGGGTCATACCCCAGTATTCTAATGCTGTGGGTCTGGGCAGGCAGGGCTGATGCTGCTCATTTCTCACCAGCCCCAGGTGATCTGATGCAGGGGCCTAGAACGCACCTTAGAACAGGGCCCAAAGACACCATGCTAACTCCCGGGTTGGGCTGGTGGGGGGAGTTTCAGGATAGGCTGAGGGCCAAGAGCAGAGACTCAGCGGGGAGGGAGGGGGCCCCAAACCCTCTGCATTTTTTGGAAACTTGCCCTCTTCGCCCTGTCCCCAGCACCTCCTTCCTACTCCACCCCATCGGTGTGTGTGGTGCTCAGGCTGAGCCAGAGGGTCTTGGGGTCCAAGTGGGGGGTGGGGTATTAATCCCATGGCCCCAGAGAAGCTATCCTCTTATCCTAGGAAAGCACGCATATGGGCCAAGGATCCAGCTCCACCTGGTGTGTGTGCCATAAACACCCAGGAGCAGAAGCCACACCTCAGGGGAAGTCCTGCTGGCCATGACTATGACTTCTAGGAAGAGCTTTCGAGAACACTAGAGGGGGAGCTGCCTGCCAGCCAGGAAACCCTAAATACCCCAGTCACTCCACAGCACCCCCGAGAGCAGCCTGTGGGGAGAAAAGAAAATCAGCCACAGAGTCAAGAGACCGGGTCTCTAGATCTACAGCTGCTACCAAGCCAGCAGCAAAACCCGGGGCCGGCCAGTTAGCGCTTCCTGTAAAACGAGGGAGCCTGGCGGACGGCGGTGTGCACCCAGCTTGGCCTGCATGGCATTTTAAAGTATTTCTGGTTAATTGCCAAATAGTTAGAAGAGGTTGTACATATCCTTCCAAGTTTCCAGCTTCTCCTGCAGAATGCAAAAGTCCAGATGCCCTGGACCATCCCTTCCAGGCCCAGGGAGGCTGAGCTGAGCAGCACCCATCCCTTATTTGGGGTACAGGCTCTTCTGGTCCCCTGGGCTACCTGCCCACCTGACTCTCTCTTTCCATCCTCCGTCTGAACGCTGGCTCAGGGGATGCCAAGGTCCTTTTTCCTCAAATGCTCTCTGATGAAATGTGCAGTTTCTTCATTGAGTTTCAACCATGCAGAACACTAACGTTCTCTGCCTGACACATTCTCAATAACCAGAGGGTTTCAAAATCAGCAGTGTGAAATCAGCAGACTATTTGACTATACTGTTCCCTTAGTAACTCATTAACTATGTGACCAGACAGCCCTCGGTTAGTGATCGGCCGGAACCCCTCAACAAAACACTCTACTCCTTAGCAACTCACTGGGGTTTGGGCCACCTTTAGCATACTCAGCGTCCCAGGTACCCAAGTCAGCATCCACTGCTCCTCTGTTTCTTCCTTCCTGCCAGCATAGCAAACAGGAATTCTTGTCCTGAGCTGCCTGATGCCCCACTTCTGAGGGCCCTGCCTGGTGACGATGACTGCCGCCACCTCGCATGACAAAGTATAGGGCTGGGGAGAGCTGTGGGTAAAGCCTGGGCCCTGTACTCCTGGCCACAACTTTTTAAATCCAATTTCAAAATCCACAGGCATCTATGAATTTCTAAATTACTACCATAGTTAATTTAAAAAACAAAAGCAAAACAAAACCCGGCCCTGATTCTTGAGCAGAAGACACAGGACTCTCGGACAGATCTCTCCTGGAGCTTCTGGCCTCTGTAAGACCACCTTCCCAACAGCCATGTGCAGGGAAAGCCAAAAATGTGGAAGTACTTCCATTCAGGACGCCGCTTGCTTCAAGTAACGTTTCCCTGAAAAACCCCCAAACATGTCATCTTTAACGAGTATTTGGTAAATGGCCATAGAGAGGAACGTCACCTCCTCCTCTGGGATTATTCACATTATACAGCAGCCTGGGCAGGACCGGCACTGTAACCAGGTCCGGAGCATTCGGGGATCACACTCCTGATGGAGGCTGTGCACTTCTGGAACCGAAAATAAAGACCGCCAGGACACGACTCCAGTCATGTTCTTTCCAGGTTAGCTCACTGGAGGGTCTGGAGAATCCGACTATTCATACACAAATAACTTTCAATCTATGATTGTTCAAGATCAAGCTTTTAGAACCCATGGATATTTTTTAACATAGTATATATTTTCCAGTGAGTAAAAATCCACTTTGAGCTTTTGAACTTGTAGATTCAGAGGAGTCGTCGGTCATCATTCTTTGGGATCTGGAGATACTCTCCTGCTGAGAAGTATACGACAGTGTTGGCTTAAAAAAAAAAAATCAAAATCAAGGGGTGCCTGGGCAGCTCAGTGGTTTAAGCAACTGCCTTCAGCTCAGGTCATGATCCGGGAGTCCCAGGATCAAGTCCCACATCGGGTTCCCTGCTCAGGGGGAGTTTGCTGCTTCATCTGGCCTCTCCCCTTTCATGCTCTCTCTCTCACTATCTTGCATTCTCTCTCTCAAATAAATAAATAAAATCTTTAAAAAAAAAATCAAAATCGAAATTTTCTTCAGGTCCCAGAAACAGCCGCAGCAGCTTCAGGTAGAAGAAGCTTGTCTACGACAGGACTCCACTCGGGTCCCTTTCTGATTGAACACTCAGGTAAAGGGACTCTGTTGTTTGTGGGAGAAAAACCTCGTAACTACTGTTGTCATGGAGGAGCACATGTGAGTGCATTTGCCTGCTTATTTTTTTTAATCCACCTAAACGAGAATGTCTTAGGGCCACCTCACAGTCTGGCTGTCAGGCAGACAGTAATCATTCCCAGATGCTCAAGAGAAAGGCTATGGCCAGGCAGACACTATAGCACCAGATGTGTCTGGTGTAGGAACATGTCCCGTGTCCTATAAGGCTGCCTCTAACCCTTAGGCAACTCTTGCAGTGAGATGCCCAGATCGACATGTGCACAGACACGCCTGGGGGTCACACACACCTTCATGCACCCTCATGGAGGGTGACAGCCGGACAGGCAGGAATCATTCATGCCTTAGGTCCCGTGTGCTGACCCCTTCAGAGCCATGGCTCCTTAGCTACAGAGGTCCGTCAGGAGCACAGAAGCGTCCAAGTTCCCACCTGGCTGGAGGACAGGAATGGTGAGGTGTGCAAGGCAGCTGTTTCCCTGAGCCAGAGCTAGCAAAGCCAGACAAAGAGAGCAGAGTATACTAAAATGAAATGCTGGACGGCACTAGAACCTTGAGACTGTAAGTCCAAGGTCACAGCTATTTCTACTAGGCAACTCTGTGGGCATCCCTGAGCCCACAGCAGATCCAGCTGCTCCCGAGGCCAAGCAGGGTGGCAACGTGCCTCAGACACAGCTATGGAACAACAGGGCACCCAGCCAGGGGTGCTAGGCCGAATGGGCTAAAGGTGGATTCTGGAATGCTTCGGACAGCCTCTCACCAGCTGCTGGAGCTCCGTACAGGATTAATTCAATTAGTTGCTAGGCTCTGAGCCAGAGTGGCAGGCAGGAAGTTTCCCCCTCTCTCCCCCCCCCCACCCCCCTCTCATTCCCACTGGTGAATTCTAGTAAAAGCTACAAACATGTCATCGGTTACAGTTCTCAGACTAGGTCAGAAAGTGGGTTTCCTGGTACGGAGCACCTCAACCAGGCCTGGGTGCTGTGTACAGCAGAGTTTCCCCCAGTTTCCCAGTCCTCGGGAAGGCCGGGCCGTGAAGGTTTCAGATAGACATTATGGCCAACACACCAAGACTTAGTAGCCACAAAGAGCTCAACCCAAAACAGCCTTGATCTACCTCTGTAATACACGGGGACTCCCACTTCTAGAAAGGAGACAATATTTTATAGTAATAGAGAATTCTTAATTCCTTCTTTTGTGTCCTGAAATCCTTCCTGAACCCCTGCTTTATTCAAGACCTGGTGTTAGCTGTTGTTTAAAGCATGACTCCCTTCTCAAAAACAGGTCATCCGAGTGTCGCTACTTCTAGAACAAAGCTGAATGAACCCCAGAGAGTGTGCTCATGCCAGTGTCAATCTCTTGGGCTTCTGTATATTTTTGATTTTTTTTTCCTAATGAATGTAGTATTAAAATGTAATCAGTAAAAAACACTATTTTTTTAGTACACTCAGAGCGGAATTCACTAGGTGGAGGCATGGCCAGGATTCTGCATTTCTAACAGGAGCCCGTTGATGCTGGTGTTTCTATGGGAAGACCATATACAGTGAAGGTCTGAGAGGGAGAGATGGAAAGAGACAGAGAGATAAAGGGGAGAGGGGAGGCAGGGTGGGAAAGGAAAAGGAGGAGGGATGGAGAGGGAAGAGACAGAGCAAGCTCCATCAGGAGAGAGAAAGTGCACCTGTCCATAGTTGGGTGGAGGGGAGTGGTCAGGCAAGGCATCATGAAGGAAGGAATATATGACTATGGCCAGGAATATGGATGTGATTTCAAAAGGCACATAGGAAGAATGGAGGGGTGGGTAGGGATGAAGTCTTGGAAGTTAAAGAAAGAAACAGAGAAGAAACCACAAACTGCACTCGTGATGCACTAAGGCAACTGTCCATCTGGTCTGACTACTGGGTAGGGCAGTACCCAGTACCCAGTATAGGCATCCCAGTACAGGAGCATGTAGAGTCATCTGGGGGCTTCTCACAATACAGAATGCCGGAAGCCACCCCCAAGGCTCTCCTGATTGCTGACAGAGGGGCAATTTGCACATCTAACCACTCCCAAGGTGTTGTTGAAGCTGCTGGTCCAGGGACCAGACTTTGAGAACCGCTAGGATAGGGTTTGTCAAAGGCAAAGGATTCTGCCCCACTCCCACCCACACTACATTCCAAGGAGGACAACTGAATTGTCTCAAAGAGTGGACAGTTCCCATCCGGAAATGGCAATGACCGCTCATGTTACAGTCTGCCAAGGCAACGATGGTTATAAATTCAAAAGGGGACAATCATCCATCCCTCTGGACAGGCTTTCCAATGGGTTTGAATCCATCCCACCAAGTTAAGTGAGGACCACATGGAAGCCTCTCGGTCTGTAAATGAGCTCCCAGGGAAGAGCTGAGTTGGCAAAGAGCCACCCCTCCATGCCAGCCGGTCAAGTGTTCTGAGACTAAGTTATCTTTGCCCCACAGCCATCCTCTCCAAGACGAATCTTCCTCCTTCCCTCCTCTGGCAAGTAATAATTGGGCCCTGAGAAAGTCTAGAAAGTCAGCTCTCACAGACGGAGTCCGAGATCTTCTGGGGCCGACCGTGAGGTAGGCCTGGGGCACCAGCAACTCACTGAGTCCAGGGAACTGAGGCCTGGTGGGTGAGCCTAAGTTCTGGAAAGGCTGTCATTGGCCAAGGACAGCGTGGGCAACAGAGACACAAAGAGGTTGAGAAACCTCTGCCTTCAAAACGCCCACATGAGCCAAGAGGCGTCGCCCCAGGGAACAGACTGGCTCAGACCAGACGCCCGTCCTGGGCTGTGCTTTCCATCCACACGGCGGAGGCCGAGGGGCCAGTAAAGCCTGTAGAGGCCAGAGTCCACCTGGGATCAGGGAAGTCGGGCTGTCCAGGCGCTCGGGCCCAGGCAGACAGGAGCCTAAGGCCTCGGTCCTTCCAAATCTGCACCTGGCGCCTCACCCTTAAGGGCACAGCCACCCACCTCAGCTGAGGCCAAGAGCCGGGTCCAGCCCTCACGGCATCGGGCCGAACTTGCCCTTGTGCCCAAAGTGCACCCATAATGAGAGATTCTTTCCAGGAGCTGGCTGAGCTGTGCCTGGAGAGTAGTCCGGGCCTGCAGAGACACACGTCCTTCAAGCATTTTGCACCTCCCATTGGCCTGAGAGAGAGAGAGACTGGGGCATCCTCTGTGAGCCATCAGAGAGGCCACCGCCCCAAGCCCAGGGCATCAGGTCAAAGTCATAAGCATGCCTCTCCCGCAGGAGCTCGGTTCCCGACACACACACAATCCCAGGGCCGCAGGCCTGTGACAGGGGTCACCGTCATCCTCCACTACTGTCCTGGCTGCCCCAGCTGCCGCCTTCTAAGAAGAGCCAGTCCCTTCGAGAGCCAAACTAGAGAAGCAAACAGGGCAGCCCAGAGGAAGGGGGCACCGTCCCTCCTTACAGCCATGCTGCAGCCACAGGAGCAGCAGGAAGGGGGACCCAAGGAAGCCAGTCAGTCTGTGGATCTCTCCCTCATTCCAGACTCACCCCTCCCTCCGTGCTCTGCGTCAGTGGAAGGAATTCCTCCCTGCTCGTCTCCTTCACAGAAGCACAGCGTTAAGCTTTCTCAGCAGAGGGCCTGGAGGGATGCTGCAGGAAGAAGGCACCACAGGGGGAAGTTATGGGCTGAAGACATCCAAAGGGGCTCGGCCCCAGCTCCACACCCTGAATGTTCCAGCTCCCAGCTTACAGCCGCTGCCCAGCCAGCCCGACCGTCGCCTTCCTGCAGTCCCTCTCACGACGGACATCAGGCCCTTCTGGCCTCTGCCCTCCTGCCCCCACCAGCACCCCAGTTCCTTCTGCCCACTCACTGTCTCCTCAGTTCTCTCTCCTATGGTCCTCCTGATGGTATACCCTCCTGGACAGAGACACCTGGGCTCCTGGGCTCCTGCCCACACCGGAGTCCCCTCCGCCTGGACACCCACACCTCCACGGCTCCCCAGCCCACCTCAACTCCAGGAGCTTGCTTTCTGTTTGCTCAGTGACCAAGGACCAGCCAAACCAGCAACCTTCTCTGCCATCTGGTGCAATGAACTACCCCTTCTCCAGCAAGGTCCACACCCCTTCCGAGTCTGTCCTTTCCTGGACTCTCCCTCGGCCCTGGGGTACCATGGAGAGTTTTCGTATATCCTATAGTCCTTCATCATAGTTTAATAATTCTTAATAATAAGCTTCTCCTGTTTAAATCACAGTGTGGCTTCTATTCCCAACTGGACCCAGACCCTGATGCCAGAAGAACTGTCCCGAAGATGCACCCCAGAGAAGCCCTACAGTTAGCGAGGTACAGCCAAGCCAGCAGACCCTGTGTCGCTCATCTGCTGACACCGATGGCCTCACAGGAACAAGGGGGACCCTACAAAGTAGGGACACTAGCTCGCAGTGCAGTGTGTGATGATCAATCTTATTCTTCTGTCAGTTGAGTATGCACAGAAGCCAGGAACGGTGACTCAAGCTCTCCTCTGGAAGATTCTTAAATTATCAGTCAATCTAAACGTTTTTGGGATGCTTACTAACAATGAGTATTTCACAGCCTATTTCTATCAAACGCAGGCAAAATTATGTGTACCTTATTTTCAATGATTTTTTTACCTCTAAAAAGAAAATAGAAAAGGGGTGCCTGAGTGGTTCAATCCGTTAAGCCTCCGGCTCTTGATTTTGGCTTAGGTTGTGATCGCAGGGTGGTGGGATCGAGCCCCACATGGGGCTCCAAACTCAGAATGGAGCCTACTTAAGATTCTCTTCTCCCTCCCGCTCTGCCCCTCCCCTCCCCCTCCTCATGCACAAGCATGCTCACGCGCACTCTTTCTCTCTTTCTTAAAAAAAAGAAATGGAAAGAATTGGATATACACCTCTTTGGAGGAAACCTTACCCAGAGGTCAGGGGAGGGGCTTGGGAGGGAACAGGGAATGTCTCCTCTTGAGGGCAGGTGGACTGAGCACGGGGCATGCTCAGTCCCGGGCCTGCCACTGTCCGTGAGCCACCATCATGGCTCCAACGCATGTGCGCTCACTCGTCTGCTTGCTCACTCGCCAGAAGGTTCTGAGCACCTAGGGCACTGGAATGGAATGAAATACATACTCTGATGCCGCATTCACTAAGCTGTTCCTGACCTTGATGTGACTCCCCAAGGGGGCCTCCCTGCTGGGAGGAGACCGAGTCCATACACAG
This sequence comes from Enhydra lutris kenyoni, assembly GCF_002288905.1. Taxonomy (NCBI): domain Eukaryota; kingdom Metazoa; phylum Chordata; class Mammalia; order Carnivora; family Mustelidae; genus Enhydra; species Enhydra lutris. The sequence goes on along the minus strand of NW_019154092.1, from coordinate 30,393,711 downwards.
TAGGGTACCCAGCTGCCACAGTCATTTCCAGCGGCCAGGCTGGCCTCCCCATGTGAAGCCAACTCACACAATCGGCAACAGCCAACTTTTCCCGGGCTGGATCTCTGATGGGTGACGTGGCCCCCCAAAGGAGAGACAACAGGTCCCGCAAGGCCACACGCCCCTGCCTTCAGCCGGCCCTCACCAGCCAAACCTTCACCCAGGTCTGGCCAGCCTCATTCTCAGGGGTCCCCATCAGGGTCCGAACGGCAGAGATTCACAGACGGAAGAGCAAGAAGGAAGTCCGTTCCGTGATTGCTGGCGTTATGGCTGAGCTGGTTTGCCTCAAGCAACGCGTACTAATAAGTCCTTACATCCATGCGGCACTTTACTGCACTCGAAATAGTTTTACAAACATTTCCTTTGGGGAAAGGAAATCTCCCACTACTCTGGATTTTTTTTTCTCTCAGATGCTTTGTTTTCACTTCTTGAGAAGCTTCTGTGTAATCTACTCCATGATATAAAACACAGACCACAACAATGTTAAGGGTCACCTCCAGAGCACAAGGAGAAAACCTGCAACTTGTGAAAAAAAAAAAAAAAGTAGTAATAATAATAATAGATTTTGTTAATTTGCACTTAGGTCAGTTGATTTCAAGCCAAATCTAATTCGGTGGGTGTCAGATTTGTGCGGCACGATCTCCCGCAGGTATGTGGGGAATGCCAGGCATTGTGACAGTCAAACACCTTCGATCTGTGCAGAAACAGCCTCCAGGACCAGACAGGCAAACCCAGCTGCACACACTCCCAGCAGACGTGACTAAGCCATCACCTCACCCTTCCACCTGAGACCCGACCTCTAAGCTGCACCCCGGGCAGGCTAACGAGGCGTAAGCCACAGCAAGCTCCCTGCCCATCCTAAGCCACGGCTGCCCTGGGTACCCTGCTCAAGTTCTTCCCTGGCATTCCCTCTCCTGTTGCAAGGTGGCTCAGTGATCCACGTAAGCAACCCCAAGACATTTGTCGCATCGCCAGGAATGCGCTCACGTCGCAGGGCTACAAACCAGCTGGCCACCTCCCTCCTCCTGTCCCATTCTTTTCTTTCACCATCAAGCTAAAACTTGACTCGCCCACCCACCGCCCCCTTTCTGCATCTCCCTAATACAGTCGTGTGTGACTGAACCACCCTGCCCCGCATCCCTGGAGCCCCTGGACAGCAAAGCCACGGCACGTCTCTGATCCCACCTCCAGCCTCTTCACCATCGTGAGGGAGTACTTCTCAAAGATGAAGTCTGTGCGTGCAGTGACTTACGTCTCTCCAGAATCTTCTGGTGCCTCTAGCACAACAGCTTCCCCTGAATTCTATGACACTGGGTACAGGGGTGGTTCTTCTGGTTGGCAGAACCATGGAGACCGGGATGGGGAAGGAGAGACAGAACCTCCCTCCGCTTCACTCACATGAAGCGTGCAGGTGGCCGGTGGGACACGAGAGAGGGTGGAAGGGCAGCCCGGGGCTGATCTCACAGGACGAAGGTACCTGCACACTCTTCTGCGCACACAGCAAAGATTTCAGAGGGGAGGGACGGGGCTGCTGTCGAGTTTCTGGAATCTCTGGTAGCTCTGTGGATCACAGACAACAGGAAGTGGGAGCTGGTGTTTGCTCCCTTCTGTTGCCTCTACGAGCTTTGGATCTGGAGGCCCGACCGCAGGCCGTGGGCTGCCTGAGTGTGAAGCCCGGGGATGGTGGATGACCCCCAAGCCACAGCCCTTTAGTCTCTAGGGAACTGGCTTCTTGGGAGAGGAGGAGGTGAGGAGAAGTGAGGTAGTGGTTAGTTTCTGAGTTTTACCAAACAAAGGAGAATATAAGGGGGAAAAAGAAGTTTTAGGCAAGACTCTTGAGGCGTGAAATCAGAAGGGAGCTATGGCCTCAGTTTTGCCCACCCTTCCTCTGCACTCACTTCCTGGACAGTCACACCCAGCTCAGGGCATTCAAGACACCCATCCCTATTACACAGCCCCAGCTGAAAAGCCAAACTTGAAATCCCTTGCCTGCTTGGCATCCACACTCAGATATCCAACCGAGTGCCCCAGCTTGATACACCCAAACTAAGCCCCTCACCTTGCCCACAAACCTGCCCCCCACACACAGTCTTCCCATCTCAGCAAGGGGTCCCTCTGACTTTCCAGCTGCTCTGGCCAAAACCGCCTGTCAGCTTTGACCCCTCTATTCCTCCCACATGCAATCTCTTCGGAAGGTTTGTGGTTCTGCCTTCACCATATATTCAGGATATCTGACTTCTGTCACTATTTCCCCCCTAACAAGCCTCCTTGTATCACCTCTGCTCACCCTACAGACTCTCTGGACCCAGCAGCTAAAGGGATCCTCTAGTGCGAATGAGAGCCTGACATTGCTGCTCAAAACTCCTCAGCTGCTACCCACCGTGACATCCTACCTACAGTGACTTGCCATGGCCCACAAGAACTGCCCCTTATCTGTGTGCCTCTCCCACTATGTCTCCCCTCACTCGCTGCACCGTAGCCACTCTGAATTCTTGGTTGTTCCTCAAACATGCCAAGCACACTCTTACCCCAGGTCCTTTGCACTTGCTCTTCTCTCTGCCTGGAATCTGCAATACTCTTCCTCCAGTGTGCCAAGTAGCTTCTCCCCTCCCTTCCTGTAGGTCTCTGCTACAATGTCACCTTTCTGGAACCCTTTCTTCTCTGCCCCATGTAAAACAGCAGCCCTGGAATCCCCCTAATCCCTTGCCTTATTCTTCTTATCCTTCACCACCTGACATATACCTGTCTGTCTCCCCAGCAAAAGGTCGGCTCTATGAGTCAGGAATTTTGTTCTGGCCACTGCTCTATCCCCAGTGCCCAGCACAGGGCACCCAGTCAAATGTTAGTAGAATGTGGGACTTTGAACACAAAGCAGGTCGAATAGAAGGCTTCTAAGAAAACAGGGATGCTGTTAACAGAGAAGTGGGAGCACCAAGGATGGAGGGGCTTGAAGAGAAAAGAAGGCAACATGGGATAAAGCAGAGGTTGGCAAACTATGGCCCACAGGCCCAGTCCAGCCCCCAACCTGTTCCTGCAAATAAAGCTTTATTGGCACATGGACATTTGTTTACATTTTGCCTATAGGGCCTGCTGCACCACAAGATTTGAGCAGTTCCAGCAGCGATTTCACGGCCCAGAGAGCATGAATACTTACTCCCTGGCCCTTCACAGAAATCACTGGTCAACCTCTCCCATAAAACAGAGCCTTTCAAACTGGAAACTCATGGACAGCCCTCCCACATAAAACATCTGCCAACCTTCCAGGAGGCTCAGACCCCAGTTTGAGAGACAGTCATAGAGAGACTATGACAGTGGTGGTTCAGTCCCCAGCAGCTGTGTGACTTTACATAAGTAACTTAACTTCTCTGAGGCTCTTCTTCCTCCTCAGTAAAATCAGAAACACTACAAAGCACCTTGCAGAACTATTGCGTGGAGTTAAGATTTGGTAGGTAAAGCCCCTAGCAACAGCTAGCTCACCATGTATCTCTGCGACTAACCACTGTTTGAGAATTTACTCAACCCCACACAATCATGATGCTACAATGTGTTTTGATTCACCTGACCCTCACAGAGACTCTAACAGGGCTGGGCCAGGACTCCAGCGGGTTTTCCGGATCTCTGATGAACACAATTCTAAAAACTGAGTTTTTTTAAATAAAGGATATGAAGTCCATGGCTTCCTCGATGGGAAAGGACTGACTCTGGGGAGTCAGGGAAAGCCTTGAGCTGCCCCCAGAGAGCCTCCTTGGGTTCCCTGGGACAGTCAGGACCTCAGTCTCCTCAGCTGCTTCCCAAATTAGCAAGAAAATCTCCAGATTCAAAGAAACCTCGTGACATACTTTGCAGAGATACCATGGAAAGCAACTGATGTGGTGGCTATTTTTGGCTGGTTAGCAGATAACTGGTCACTGCTGAGGCAAAACTCCTGAATCACTGGCTTTAAAATGCCAGGCTCCAAGCAGAGAAACAGCCGTGTGGCAACAGCAAATTCTGCTGGGCACCCGGCTCTCGCTAGGGCTCCATTTCCTAAGCCAGTGAGGTTCTTTTGACTTTTTCACAAACCAAATACCCAGTATTATTTTCTCAAGTATTTTTCTAAAGTTTGAACCACTTTAGTAATGTGAAATATGTGGGTGTGGGGGGACCTGGGTGGCTCAGTAGGTTTTGGACATTCTTTTCTCTGATTTAACAAACTACATTTCAGGGGCCCCTGGGTGGCTCAGTCAGTTAAGCGTCTGCCTTCGGTTCAGGTTACAATCCCAGGGTCCTGAGATCAAGCCCCATGTTGGGCTCCCTGTTCAGCAGGGAGACTGCTTCTCCCTCTCCTTCTGCTGCTTCCCCTGCTTGTGCTCTCTCTCTCTAACAGATAAATAAAAATCTTTTTAAGAAAGAAAGAATATAAAAAATACATATATATGTATAATATATATAATATATATAAAAAGAAAGAATATTTCGGGAAAATTCTGCACCATTGAAACATACTGGTTTTTTTTTTCAAAGATCTTATCTATTTATTTGACAGACAGCATAAGCAGGAGGTGTGGTAGGCAGAATGAGAGGGAGAAGCAGGCTCCCCGCCAAGCAGAGAGCCCAACATGGGGCTCGATCCCAGGATCCTGGAATAATAACCTGAGCTGAAAGCAGACACTTAACCGACTAAGCCACTCAGGCACCCCTGATACATGGTTTGTTAAATCAGAGAGAAGAATGTTCAACTCGGAGTGGATACATGAGAAGCAGCACTAAGAACGGATAGCAAATTCTGTTATGATGCTGTTTTTTAGGAGTAAATAAGGTTTTTAACTTATTTGGTTAGACTAACAAGCAGATTTTAAAGGGAAAGCCTGACTTGGAAGTCAACTTAATTACGGCCCTGGCACACAGAGCTGAATCTTTCAATTCCCATAAACTCATGCCTCGCATTTCGTTCCTTGACTTCCCCATTACCAAGACGGGGCCAGACTGGAAAACCCTAGTGCTCACCCAGGGCATTTTTTATTTCAGCTCCACCGCCAGGCTCACACAAAATGGACTTGGCTAGGCTGCTGAGGGGTCGCAGCTAACAGCAGTCCACAGAGAAATAACCTGCAAGTACTCCCACTTGCAGGAACCACCTCCATTAGACCAAGTGAAGCTTTAGTTCCCTGTCTTATGTTGGGCTGCTCTAACAAAACACCACAGACTAGGTGGCTTAAACAAGAGATCTTCATTTCCTACAGAGGCTAGGAGGTCCAAGATCCGCATGCCAGCAGATTCACTCCCTGGACTTCCTGGCTTGTAGATGGCCGCCTTGTGACTGTGAGCTCCCATGGTCTTTCCTTGGTACCTCCATGTGAAGACAGGGATCTCTCCTGCCTCTTTTTCTTCTAAGGATACCAAGTCCCTATTAGGTGGATACAAGGGCACTACTCCCAACAGTCATGGTTTATGATATCATTTAAGTCTAGTTACCACCTAAAGCCTTCACCTCCAAATACGATCACATTGGAGGCTAAAGCTTTAACGTATCATTTTGGAGGGACCCAAACATTCAGCCCATAACGTTCCCTGAATAAAGTTTTTAGAACATTTTTTCAAGCAGGTTCTGAAAATGAAATTCTTGCCTTCTCAAAGAAGCCCTCTCTACCACCCACTGGGTCTAAGCTCTACTACATTATGAAATCTTAGCATTTGCGTCTCAGTCTATAAAATACTAATTTACATCTGTCCTTTTGTTAAATAAATGCCCTTCTGTCTCTTTCATCTGTGGGTGTGGGCTCCCCTATCAAGAATTCCACTCTTTGCAGCAGAGTAAGAAAAGAGGAGGAGGAAGGAGAGGAACAAGGGGAGACAAAAAAGAGCCTTTGCTTTCCTTCCTTCCGCCCACAGCATCCTGCCCACAGCCAGCGTCGTCTATGGCGGGTAAGGCAGAGACGATGGAGCTCTAGAGTCTCCAAGGAAGAGAAGAGCCGTAGAAATGGCTATTTCAATGATTGCTGGTCCTGAGGCACCCAGAGACCATGTTGTTGAAGCACTCACTGTGCTTAGGGATGAAGATAAGTCTGCTACTGAATAGTCTCCAAATTACAGTATCTGGAAAATAACCCAGACTTCACCGTTACCTCCTTCTTTTCCACATAACCAATTCCCAAATGGCAAAAGCCAAGAGATTCTATGCCAATGGCTTCATTCCTCTGTGTCTTTTTAAGTAATTGTTTTTATTATCTAAGTATAACACATTTAGAAAAGGGTGCAAAGCAATGAATTTTTACAGTGAATGCATCCAGGTAACCACCACAGATAAGAACGCAGAACATTCCTGGCACCCAGAGGCCCCACCCAGCCACTAAATCCCTCTTCTCATCGAAAGGTAACTGCTGCCTTAACCTGTGAAGTCATAAACTAGTTTTCCCGTACTTGAACTTGATATGAAGTGTGTAGGTGCTGTCCAGTGTCTAGCTTACTTCACTCAACTGAACGTCTGTGAGATCAATCCATGTTCCTGCATGGATGCAACAGCACATTCCTTTTCAGTGCCGTACAACACACCATTGTAGGAGTAGAACACAACCATCCGTCCCAGGGCTGACAGCCGTTACACGGTCTCTGTTACTTGGTGTCACGCAGATTGCTCCTGTGAACATTTTTATATGTGTCCTTCGGGGCATCTATGTTTATGTATCTGTTGGGTCTCAATTTAGGAATGGAATCAGGGAGTCATGGCCCATGCAGATGTTCAGTTTTGTAGCTTGCAAAAGAGTATTTACAAGTGGGTATGTGAGCATCTCTTTGGTTCCACATCATTGCCAACCTTTGGTTTTATCATGCTTTCACATTTTAGCCATTCTGGGGGTTGTGCAATTTAAAACAGTTTTTATTTGCATGTCCCTGATGAATAAAGTCTGTTGGCCTTTTGGATATCATCTTGAAGTACCTTGTTAAGTCTTTTGCCTCTTCTTCTATGAGATGGTCTTTTCTTATTAATTTAGTAGGAGGAGGGTCTCTTTATGGATGTTGAATATGAGTCCTTTGTTGAATAATACACACACACAGATAAAGAGCCCAAAAATATCTTTTCCCATTGCCTTTCAACTTGTACTGGTGTCTTCTGATGAACAAACTTTCATTTTAATGTACTCCAAATTATCACATTTATTTCATTATAGCTAGTGCTTTTTGTGCTTTGCCTGAAAACCTTCGCCTACCCAAAGTTGGGAATATATTTTCCTTTACTATCATCTAGGGGCTTTATTGTGTAATGTTTCACCATTAGATTTATAATCCATCTGAAACTGAGTTTTTCATATAGTGCAAGATAAGGGACAAGATGCTTTCATTCCCATGTGGATACCCAATTAACCCAGGACCATTTGCTGAAAGGACAAACCTTTTCCCACTACCTCTGTCATCACCAATACATGTGTGGGTATGTCTCTGACTCCATGCTGTTCCAAGGTCTAGTGATACGCCCTTGCACCAATACCACAATGTTTTAGGTACTATAACTTAGAAACAAGTCTTTGTCCTGGCAATGTAAGTCTTTTTCAAGACTACCTTGGCCATTCTTGGCCTTGTGCATTTCCGTATAAATATTAGAATCAGTTTGTTAGTTTCTACAAAAAAGAAAATCTGGGTGCCTGGGTGGCTCAGTGGGTTAAGCTGTTGCCTTCGGCTCATGTCTACAAATGACAGGGTCCTGGGATCAAGTCCCACATCGGGCTTTCTGCTCGGCAGGGAGCCTGCTTCCCTCTCTCTCTCTCTGCCTGCCTCTCTGTCTACTTGTGATCTCTCTCTGTCAAATAAATAAATAAAATCTTTTAAAAAAAGGAAAAGAAAATCTACTTGGATTTTAATTGGGATTACATGCCCTAACTTAGGACAAATTACATCTTTGCAATACCGAGTCTTCCAACTTATGAACATTGTTTATCTGTCCATTTAATTCAGTTTTTTTAAAGATTTTATTTATTTATTTGACAGACAGAGATCATAAGTAGGCAGAGAAGCAGGCAGACAGAGAGGAGGAAGCAGGCTCCCAGCTGAACAGAGAGCCCGATACAGGACTCGATCCCAGGACCCTGGGATCATGACCTGAGCCGAAGGCAGAGGCTTTAACCCACTGAGCCACCCAGGTGCCCCTTAATTCAGTTTTTTAAAAGTATCTCTAGGAGCACCTCGGCGGCTCAATTGGTTAAGTGTCTGCCTTTGGCTCGGGTCATGATTCCAGAGCCCCAGAATTGAGCCTCATGCCAGGCTACCTGTGGTAGGGAGTCTGCTTCTCCCTACCTACCCCCCTCCTCCCCCCCCAACTCATGTTCTCCTCTCTCTCACTCTCAAATAAATAAATAAAATCTTTAAAATATATATATATATCTCTAAATTTCCTGAGTAGAGGTCTAGAATATCTTTGGTCAAATGTATTCCTGGATATCTGATGATTATATTTTTTCATCATTTTTATTTTCTAGTTTTTGTCACTATAATATAGAAATTGAGTTGATTTTTGCATACTAATCTCACATCTAGTGACTTTGCTAAGTTTGTTAATTCTAGGTTATAAGCTATATAGATGGTTTTGAATAATCTTGTATAATCATGATGTCTACAAATGACAATTTTATTCTTCCTTTCAAATTTTGATACTTTTTATTTCTTTTCCTGGCCTTGTTGGACCTGCTAAGACTTCCAGCACCGTGTTGAGAAGAAGTGATTAAAACTGACTTCCTTGTCTCAGTCCCAGTTTCAGAGTTTTCAGTATTTTACCATTAAATATGATGTTTGCTCTACCTTTAAAGAGATATCATTCAGCGCGCCTGGGTGGCTCAGTGGGTTAAAGCCTCTGCCTTCGGCTCAGGTCATGGTCCCAGAGTACTGGGATGGAGGCCCGCATCGGGCTCTCTGCTCAGTGGGGAGCCTGCTTCCTCCTCTCTCTCTGTCTGCCTCTCTGCCTACTTGTGATCTATCTCTCTGTCAAATAAATAAATAAAATCTTTTAAAAAAGAGAGAGAGAGAGATATCATTCATCAACATCTGCAGTTTGCTGAGATCCGAGTTTGCTAAGAGTTTTTTTTTAAACAAATGAGTATAAACTTTAACAAATGCTTTTTCTGTATTATGAACATGATTTTTCTCTTCAGCCTGTTAGCATACTGGATAACACTGATTTTTAAATATTAAACCAAATTTTCATTTCTAGAATTAATCCAACTAGGTACTACCATGTTTTATCCTTTGAATACACTGTTGAACTTATTTTGCTCACATTTTCTTTAAGTTTTTATCTATGCTTATGAAAGAGATTGACCTAGGCACTTTTCGTTCTTGTAACATCCTTGCCAGGTTTGGGGATCAAGGTCATATCCATAAAATGAGTTTGAAATTGTTCATTCTTTTTCCATTCTCTAGAGGAGTTGGTATAAGATGGGTGCTAGTTGTTGTTCTTTTTTTTTTTTTTAAGATTTATTTATTTATTTGTCAGAGAGACAGAGAGAGAGAAAGAACACAAGCAGGGGGAACAACAGGCAGAGGAAGAGGCAGGCCCCCTGCTGAGCAAGGAGCCCTATATGGGACTAGATCCCAGGACCCTGGGATCATGACCTGAGCCAAAGGCAGACACTTAACCAACTGAGCCACCCAGGTGTCCCAGTACTTATTCTTTAAATATTTGGCAAAGTTCACTAATGGTATCTGAGGCTGAGGATTTCTTTATAGAAAAGGCCTATTTACAGATTCAATTTCTTTAAAACCCAAATATGGTAAATGTTGACAAATGTTCCATCTGTACTTATGAAGTATGTATTTTCTATAATTATGGAGTATAATAATCTCTATATGTCAATTAGGTTATATCAGTTGATATTATCCAAATAAAATCCTCTATAGTCAAACAGATTTTTTGTCATCTGCTCTCAGTTACTTAAAAAATGCTATAAAACCACTTTAATTGTAAATTTGGCTATTTATATGATATAACATGTTATTTTGTCTGTCAAAATTTATTTCATACATTCTGTAATTAGACGTAAACTAACTGGAGTTTCTGGTGTCTCCTTGGTTCATTGATCTTTGTATCTAGTCACATTTTCTGCCTCAAGTTCCACTTTGTCTCATTTGCCGTATCACCTGATTTGCATGGAATACATTTTTCTATTCACTTATCATCAGTCTTCTTGTGTCCATATATTTAAGGCATTTTTGTAAGCAACATTAGTTGGATTTTCTTGGGCTTTTTAAAATCAAATTTCACAATTTCAGAGTTTTAATTGGAATATTTAACCTATTTTTTAAAAGATTTATTTATTTATTTATTAGCGAGCGAGAGGGCATAGTGGGGGCGGGAAGGGGCAGAGGGAGAGAGGGAGTCTTAAGCAGACTCTGTGCTGAGTACAGAGCCCAGCCCCGAGGGGCTCAATTTCACAACCCCGAGATCACCACCTGAGCCGAAACCAATAGTCACTCAACCAACTGTGCACCCAGGCACCCCTAACCCATTTTTACTTAATGCAATTACTGATACATTTGGATTTAAATCTACATCCCATACATTTTCCATTTTTCTTATTGTTCAGTGTTCCTTTTTCTCTCAGGTCTCTCAATTCTGACCATCTTTTGGGTTAATCAAGTTTTGTTTTTTTTTTTTAAATATTCCCTTCTCTATTGCCTTGTTAATTATTTATTATTTTACTATTACTTTATCATGTAAATAACATCCTTCTCTTATAATAATAATAATAATAATTAGTAGTAGTAGTACTTTTCCCATTCTCCAGAAAATAAAAGGACTTTAAAACACTTCAATTCTTTTCATCCCCTCACTCCTTTTTTTATTATTGCTGCTTATTGTATATTTTGATTTTTTTTAGAATGATTTTTTAAAATTTCTTTTCAGTGTAACAGAATTCATTGTTTATGCACCACACCCAGTGCTCCATGCCATATGTGCCCTCCATCATAGAGGAGAACATAGGCAGTAACCTTTTCGATAGCAGCCACAGCAACTTCTTTCAAGATATGTCTCCAAAGGCAAAGGAAACAAAAGCGAAAATGAACTTTTGGGACTTCATCAAGATCAAAACCTTCTGCACAGCAAAGGAAACTGTCAACAAAACAAAGAGGCAACCCACGGAATGGGAGAAGATATTTGCAAATGACAGTATAGACAAAAGGTTGATATCTAGGATCTATAAAGAACTCCTCAAACTCAACACACACAAAACAGATAATCATGTCAAAAAATGGGCAGAAGACATGAACAGACACTTCTCCAATGAAGACATACAAATGGCTATCAGACACATGAAAAAATGTATATTTTGATTTTAAATGCACTTTAATCCCATGAGACATTATTATTGTTTTTTACAGTATTTATTTATTTAGATTTATTTATTTAGATTTCCTCACATGTTTGCCTTTTCTATTGCTCTTTGTTCCTTCCTGCTTCTCCCTGCTTTTAACTGGAATCAGATATGCTTCTTCCTGAGGAACCCCTTGTAGTATTCTTTTCAGGTATAACTCATGGCTATAAATTCAGTCTTTGTTTCCAAAAATGATTTTACTTCATCTCCAAGGAAAATCTGGGTCCTACTTTGGCATTTATTTTCCTTAAACAGTTTAAAGGTGTATTTCATGGTCTTCTGGATTCTGTCATTTCAGTTGTGAACTCTGTTGTTAGTTTTCCTGTTGCTTCTTCGAAGGTAATGGGTCTTTTTTTTTCCTCAAGCTATATTTAAATTTTCTTTTTGTCTTTGGCATTCTAAAGTTTTACTGGCATGTGTTTGTGTCTTTCTTTACATTTCCCCTGCTGATAACACTTCTTTAGTCTATGGTTTGGTATACCATTATTTTCTAAAATTCTCTGTATCTCTTGAAATATGGCTTCTTCCATTATCTTTCTGGGAATCCAATGACATGTGTGTTAAACCTTTTCATTATATATTGTATCTCTTTTATGGACATTCTCTTTATTTTTCATCTTTTTTTTTTTTCTCTTCCTGTTTTAGGCAGGATATTTTTTTACCGGCCTATCTTCTAGACCAGTAATCTCTCTTCAGCTGCTTCTAAGCCACTGTTAAGCCCACCTGCTTATGCCAAATATCAGTGATTCTATTTCAGATCTAGAATTTTTATTTGATTTTTTTTTCTATTTGCTTTTTTATGTAAATAGATTCTAATTCTCCGGTCACACTGTCCATCTTGTCATTTACTGTCTTGGACTTGTTAATCACTGATATTAAAGCCCCTTTCTGATAATGCAATATCTTATCATCTGTGTGTCTGTTTTGAATCTTTTTCTTCTCTTGAACTCACTTCTGATTACACCTGGTATTTATTCTACTGAGTGTTGGGGATATATACATATATGTACGTATGTATGTATGTATGTATGTATGTATATTTAAAATTACAAAGGATATAGGTGGTTACATGATTTTCTGATTTTCTTAGTTTGGGACAGGCAACTAGATCAGGAACAGACCATTTTAACCCAAACTAGCACTTGAGCTGATCTGAGGTTTAGTTTTAGTCTTCGTAAATTTTCTCTATATCTGGCCAGCTAGTTTGAGGTTGGGGTTCAGTCTTTATAAAGTTGGCCTATTTTGGGCAAGCCATTTCTCCTAGGATATAGTCCTTCAGGGTTGCTGACTAAAGTGGGAGGGTATTTATAAGCCTGGGTGTTTCCAGGATATCTCCACCTTTGTGAGCCCTGAACTCTCGTTTTTAACTCCTTAGCATCATAAGACTGTTTACAGCTCTGCTCAGCCGATCCCCTTCTCAGCTGGGCTGCTTACGAATCAACCACTTTTATTTGGGGGGTCTCAGAGATTAGATATTAACGTATGAAAAATTAAGTTTGAGATGGTACTGACCTTTTCAGATTTAGTCTTTAGATCGCTTTCTAGTAACATACACACCAAAAACTTAGAACCAGGATGGAGAACTCATCCAAAATAAATAAATAAATAAAATAATAATACCACAAATGTAAAGCAAAGAAAAGTAAAAAAGAAAAGGCTGAGCAAGTGTTGGAAGAAGCAATGGCAATGACTGCTGGGGATACAGAGATGACTGAGAGCAGGATCCAAGCCAATGAGTGTTCTTCCCTCAGGGAGAAGGAATTCAAACACATTCTCCTAATCTAAAAAGAAGGAAAACCTGAGACAGGTAGAGACCCATCACTGGGAAGGCAAGCAGGAGGATAGTGACTTCTCGCCACCGTCGGCAGAGCAGCCTCCATGTAAGGGGACAACATCTATCTGAGCCAGTCCCTGGAAACGGGGAGGACTTGGGGAACCGGAAATAGCTGAGCACCGGTGTCGGGGTACAGAGCATGGCTCAGTCCGAGACGAGTTCGGACGTGGTTGGAAGCAGCTGCATGAAACCCAGTTATCTCCTGCAGGTTTGAGATGCAGGTATAGAGCTTGGGGACCACAGGAGGAGGCCGTGTCCCAGCACAGCTTCTCTAGTTCGCTGCAGAGACCAGGGGCTGTGCAGTAATGTGGATCTAGAAAGAAGGAATACTGCAAAGGGACAAGAAATGGCTGGTGGACGGATGGGTCAGGGGACAGTGGGAAGAAAGGCAGGCTCAATTCAGGTTGCGGAGGGCCATGACTGTCAAGTAAAGAATATCAAATTACTTGGGCCTTTGACCTCAGGATCCAAAGCACAGCTCTTCTAAGCAAACCAACTTTCTGCTCTCCACTCCGCTCAGCACAGTCGTCTCACGAGCACCACGGCCAAGGCCACAAAAGGTGGGATGTCAGCAACAGCATGCCAAGCAGATGGGAAGCAAAATTTAGAATACGAAGTCCAGCAACAGGGCACACTGTCAAATTCCTCCCTTAGCACCATGGCAAAGACAAGAAAATAAAATAAAATAAAAGCCTGCACTGGATGGGATTGTCTGCAAGGCAAGATTGCAGATAATGAGGAGGCTTCAGAGAGCAAAATGCAGCCCTTGCTGGCTTGGGGGGTCACAGCATCCAGTCTCAGGCATATCCGACACCTCTCCCCACACCTTCTAGCACCCCCAGAGTGTGTAGTCAGGAGAAGCAAAACTCTTGATCCCAGCAGCGGAGGATGCAGCTTCGCCACTGGGCTCAGTGCCCGGTTTCCATCCAAGACTCGAAACAGACTGATTGCATTTCTCGATTTGCTTGAAAGCCTTGCAGCTTGACCGCAGCTCTGCTGATCGGCAGGACTTATTATTATGACCATGATTATGGATACACCAAATCCTGGTTCAAAGACCCGAACCGAGGCCTGGCATCCCAGGCTCTGCCCCACCTGGCCTGGCTCATCCCTGGCCCCTCTCCAAAGCCTCCAACCTCCTCTCTGCTTTCCCACCCACCCACATCTTCTTTCCATACTTGACTATATCCTACCACCGTCTTGGGGCCACCCCGGCCACATGGGTCTGACTCCCACAAGGGAAAGGACCCAGTCAGGGAATCCTAAGCCAGTGATAAAACAAGAAGAAGCAGTGGCAGAGGCCTCCCTTTCCCTGAGTGGGCTTAGCACCATGCTAAGTATTTTCCAAATGTCATTTCATTTGGAACCACCCTCTAAAGAAGAGCACTATAATTATATATGTAGAAGCTGAAACTCAGAGAGATTGCAAGCATGTCTATGGGACCCAAAGCCCTGCTTTAAAGCACGGCACTGCAGGAAGCCCCAGGAAGCATTCACAAGGGCAACCACATCGCCTGGAGCAGGCGGCAGGCTGCAGTGCCCAGCACCAGCATCTGGCATTTTCCAGGCAGCACTAAGCACCCGTGGAATGGATGAGTGAGTGAACACCAGACCCGACCATTGAAGATGAGGACGACCCAGCCAGGAAAAGGAGCAGCGGGGTGGGAGGATGGTGGGAAGGCAGAAGCAAAAGCAGGAAAGCTTGAAGCAGCCAGGAATGTGAGGGACTAGGGCCGCCGTGTTGCTGAAGTGTAAAATGGGAGATAGAGAATGAGGGAGGAGTCTGGACAAAGGCGACCTGCCAGGCCCCTGGAGGTACACAGACCCCCAGGCGATGGTGATGACCAGCAACTGAAGGGAGCAGCGGCTTGGGCCCTGCAGCTCTAATGCATTGTGCCTGACCCCAAACCCACCAACTCCCCCATGAAACCTGCTCTTCCTTTCAGGCCCACAGGCTCCAGGATGACCCCAGCTCCCGACTGGGGCCTCGGCTCCACCTTCCCCTTCCTCCACCCCCCACACAGCTGTAAGCGGGGCCCAATCTGGGATGCAGCAGTGAAGAAAACAAGCACGATTTACTGACCTCCAAGAACCCCCAAGGATGTCTTTTTCTCTCTCTCTGCCACCCTCTCAGGGGGAAGTGGTGTGTCCCCAGGCCCATGTTGGAAGGTGGGCCGGCTTCTGGCCACCCGGCTCTTTCCTCTTCAAGGATGGAGCCGTGCAGCCCCACCACCCTCCCCCCTCACCTGTCCTCAGGACCCTGGCATCCACTCACAACCATCCATGCCCCCATGTCTGCCACCCTCTTAGAAGAACCCCCCACCTCAATGGCCTAGCACCCCATTCCTCAGCAAGAAAGAGGGGAGAGGAGCCATGCTTACGCTGGGTCCCTTTTACCAACCACCAAAAACTCACATCCAGAAAGTTGGCAAAGACACATTCTTTTGGTTGTTATTGTTATTTGGTGGGTGGGCAGAGGGAGAGGGAGAAAATTCCAAGTGGCCTCCATGCCCAGCACAGAGCACCACACAGGGCTTGATCTCACAACACTGAGATCATGACCTGAGCTGAAATCCAGAGTTGAACGCTTAACCCACTGAGCCACCCAGGTGCCCCTCACATTCAAACACCGCCAAGAGACAGCGTCCCAGAGGCAGGAGGCTCTGCCTCTGCGCGTGGGCACGTGGATGGCAAGGCTTCGCTGTCGCTCTGGCACTCCCGCCCGAGGGAGCCTCTGAGAGCCCACGGTGTCACCCGTAGCCCTGTACCCTCCCTCGTGGCTCACGGACACAGGAAACGGAAAGCCCACTCCCCTGCCCTGTGGGTGACAAGCTGCCCTCCCGGCACACGCGCCACGTGCCACTCGATGGTCGGGCAGGTTGCAGGACGTGCGGACAGTCCAAGCTCTGCTCCAGGCACTGCGCCGTCAGGCCCTGGGAGGGCTGTTTGCTACTTCCTCACCCTCATGTCCCCTGCACCTGGCCCAGGGACTGGTGGCCGCTGTTTGACTTAAGCTGGGGGGGAAGCAACAGCTCTGTAGATTCCGGAAGTGTGATGGTATTAACGAAGGCTGGCAGCAGCCCCATTCTCAGAGAGCCCCAGCCAGGAGCAGAAAGACAGGGACAGTAGCCCATAGCCCCATTATCCAGAAGCAGTGGCCTGAGCAGGTCTGGGTCCCCCCTTCTCCCCTTGCACACACCCACAGCGGGGAGCCCCCATGGCTAAGGGTACCCACCTGCCCTCCAACAGGCCACACGTGGGAGCACTGGGCTTTGGGACACCCCCAGGAGCGGGGACGGGCTCGGGCCACATGCTATGTGTAGAGCAGGGACTCGCACCACCTCCCACTGGACACCCGGAGACGCCTGCCCAATGGCGCCCAAGGGAGCGGCCACGTCAAACCCCACAGCTGGAAACAAGTCTGTGTTCTCCCGACGCATCTCTGCTGGTAAGAAAGACCGCTGGCTCTCCGTATGTGCCAAAAACAGATCAGAGGATCTAGAGAGGAGCTGGAGGCAGGGACCTCGGGGGTCCGGTCCAGCTTTCTCATTCTGCAGATGAAGACGGAGGCCAAAAGAGCCCGGCGCAGATCACCGAGCACACGATGCCCCTGCTACTTTGTTTTCTTACCTTTCTCTCTGCCATCTTTGCACTAGAACAGACGCTCCAAGAAGGTCAGGATGTTTGCCTGTTCTGCGCGCTGTTGTTTCTACGGTGCTTGAAACGGAGCCTGGCACACAGCAGCACTCAGTAAAAGCGGGGCTGCCATAGCGGATGACCCATGGTCGTGAGCAACATGCCATGAGGGCACCACACCGCTTCTCAACTCACTGCCAGTTCTTGGCCCAGAAGGATTCCCAGGAGCCTCCCCTAAAGATCCCCTACAGGGAGCCATGCTGCAGAATGATGGGGTGTCAAGGTGGGGGAGGGGAGGTTAGCACGGTTGGCCACATCAGGTCCGTCCCCAATCCCTCGATTACTCTGACCTTAGATAAACTAGTTGGAAACACTAATGACATCCAAGGCCATTCAATCAACGATGACTGACCATTAGGACAAAATGCACTGTAGGATATGCAGACAGCTCTGTAAACCCAGAGAGCTGACCCTCTCCCCGTCAGACGGGTTTTCAGCCCCGGTGACCCGTGCAGGAGAATGAGAGCAACACCACGCTGGGGTGAAGAGCTGAAGTGTGGACGAGCCCTCGCGAGGGGGGCCTGCTCTCTCCCACACGAGAAGGGAGAAGCGGAGCCCGGGCCCGGGACTGCAGTGGGCCAGACCTGTGCTTGCCCCGTCACAGATTCCTCCCGCTTCGGCAAGCACTCGTCACCAGACAAGCACAGCCCAGAATAATGAATTTTAACCTGATTAGACTTTGCAGAACTGCATTCACTTATTTAGTGGTATCGCATGTTCTGTTTCAGGGACCAGGCAGGCCAGGGAACTTCTGGGAAATGAAAGCAATGGCTCTCCCAGAGTGCGGGGGAAGAAAAGGGGCTTACAGACACCAGAGCCCTGAGACACAAAGAACCCTTGGCCGGTGAGGGCCCCTCCTCTCCCTTCCCGCTCCTCAGCCTAGGATTAGCCCTTGTCTTTCCCGTGGCAAGGGGGTTGGGAGGGGGAGCGTGACCAGGCACTGCATGGAGAAAGCTGCCACTTCGGAGCCTGGCAAGTCACGGCACTGGGGGACAGCTCACCAAGGACAAGACAGGAGACACACACCAAATCAGGAAGCCAAATCCATGTTTCCCAAAGTCAGGGTGACGATAGGAGTAGGGAGTAGGGCTGAGCACTGCTGGTGTTCGCTGGGACATCACAGATCAGAGGGGCCTCCAGGCAGGCCGGGCATGGAGCAGGAGCTAATGAGGCACATATGTCAGCAGAGACAGGTTCTGGGCTTTCATTAAATCCTCCCTGCCCACTGACATCAGGCCGGGCCTTAACCCAAGCGCCGTTCCCAAACACAAACGATAGAAACAAAACTCAAAATCTCAGGATACACAAGAGGTTAACCCCACATCCCCTCAGAGGAGCCCCCCAAATTTCTTCTAAAAGGGGAGCCTGGTGGAAGTTTCTGAATTCTGGACAAAATGAGAGAACCAAGAGGCTCAGCGTCAGTTGGACGTATCAGAGGGAGAAGGCGTCAGTCATTGGAGGCAGAATCCGGAAACAAGAGCTCTTGAGTGCCCAAGGACATGGGCAGAGACCAGGAAACCGAGAGAGAGAAGGAGAGAGAGAGAGAGAGAGAGGACGAGACTGCCTTCTCGGGGAGGCAACCAAGGGACATTGTCCTAAACATCTTGATAGAAACCAAAAGGATTGATGAAACTGAATATAGGCCAATCACAATTACCTACATAAGCACAGCCCCCAGCCTACCCATGGGTGACATTCAAAAGCTCACTATGACTTGGTGTCTGCAACTCTGAATGCATTTTTCATAGAAATAAAGCGATACCTATGGTGAGGCTATCAGGCCAGCCTGTCACAGTTGCGGCCTATAAATGCTTGGCAACAAGGCCCAGGCTTTTTTCTTCTTCAATTTCCAAGTGCAATGCAGCGAACCCAACAGAGAGCAAAAATTCAAATGGATGTAGGGCGACTGAAAGGCTTCTGTGAGCATCAGGCCTGATTTCACCTTTCACTCCCTTGTTTATTCCTAGAGGAGCACCGACGTCCTCAGTTGTTACAGATCCTTAGAGAATCACACTGAACTCCCTCTATTTAGGCGTCTACCTGATTTATGTACTAAGATATCCTAAGGAAACTAAGTATCCCCAATAACCTCACAGAATAGAGAGGGAGCTAAAAAAGGAGGGCCCTACTTGTGCATTCCAGGCAGGTCTCCAGGCTGAGAGCTTCATTTAGTCAAGGACACATGGAATGTGCAAGAAGCCTGACGAAGGGGGGTTCTCCACTGAGGGCCACCTTGAGGTCTTCGCAACCTTCCGGACCCTGAGCTCCCTTAGTAAAGAGAAGGTGAAACTCATTAAAACCAGATCTTTGGGCATCTGGGTGGCCCAGTCCGCTAAGCGTCCAAATCTCAGTTTCAGCTCAGGTCATGATCTCGTGGGTTCTGAGATCAAGTCTGGCATTGGGCTCCAAACTCAGTGGGGAATCTGCTTGAGGATTAACTCCCTCTGAGCCTCCCCCCACTCATGCCTGCATACACATTCTCTCTCTCTCAAATAAATAAATCTTTAAAAAAGAAAACAGGGGACGCCTGGGTGGCTCAGTGGTTTAAAGCCTCTGCTTTCGGCTCAGGTCATGATCTCAGGGTCCTAGGATCGAGCCTCCCAGCGGGCTCTCTTCTCAGCAGGGGGCCTGCTTCCTCCTCTCTCTCTGCCTGCCTCTCTGACTACTTGTGACCTCTGTCAAATAAATAAATAAAATCTTTAAAAAACAAACAAACAAATCGTTAACACTCTAGCCTCTGGACTTCTTAAGGGTTTAGCCTCTCCCCACTGATCCCACCACCACCCCTTCACTTTAGGTGGGTCTCTTCTCTGACTCGCCAGAGGAAGAAAGCCACAGCCGTCCAGCCACCTACCCGCCGCGGCTCACTTCATCTCTGTGATGATCAAAGTGCATTTTTCATACTCTGAGACCTTGGATGGTCCAAGGCTGCCTGCTGCTTCACTGATTTATGGTATTTTGCCAGCTGAGAGAATTTCTGATGATCTGTGCCCCATGGGGTTTGAAAAATGGTCCCCACACAGTTCTGTCACAGGCACTGTCCCCTTGTAAAGTCGTGGAAAGGAGGGTACAGAGTGAGTGGCTGGTGACGTCACAGCTCAGGGTGACGAGGCTACAGCCGGACCTCGGGGCTTCGCCTCACGTTCATCCCCAGCAGGGCCTCTGATGACGGAAGAATAAGGAATTGTAAGATACCTACTGACAATGATTTTTACATGAATGGTCCTTTCTCTGGGCAGGGTTTGGAAAGGTTCTTCTACTCTGAAGTTCAAAGACTCGAATAACAAATTCTTCTGACAAAGGGTAATTTGCCTAATAAGTACAAAACCCCTGACAGACCTGCCAAGGAGAGTGCCAGGTCATTCTCTGCCAAAAAAGCAATCCCACTTCTAGGTACTTATCCTAGAAAACTGAATATGTATGTTCACACAATATCTCTACACGAACGTTTACAGCAGAAAAGGCAGTAGGACATACGGACTATGCCATGAGCCTCCAGATCAAATGCTTATAGCAGCCTTATTTGTAATCATCAAACACTGGAAATAACACAAGTGCCCTTCCAGGACTGAATGAATGACCAAACTGGTACATCCACACAGTGGAATGCCACTCAGCATTAGCAAGGCATGAACTGTCGAAACACACAACTTAGATGGGTCTCAAGGGCATTATGAAGAGTGAAAGAAGCCAGTCTCTGAAGGCTGCATGCTAAATGATTCTTTATATTACCTTCCAGAAAACACAAAACTATAGGGAGAGAGAACAGACCTGTGGTTACCAGGAGTCACGGCTGAGGGGAAAGTCTGATGACGAATGGATAGCCTTAGGGAATTCTTCAAGTTGCTGGAGCGCTCCCGTATCCTCTAGTAGTTATGAGAACTTCTACCTGTGTCCAAACTCCTAGGATTGCCCACCAAAAATCAAGGTGATTTATAAATGTATAAATGTGTATAAATGTCTTTTTAAGAAGTTCATAAATCTTTGACACCTCGCACCATGGGACACTGGTGTCTTGAACGCTGGCCAGGCTTGCTGACTTGCTCAAACCCATAGAGGACCAATGAGAGGGACAGAAAAAGGGAGATAGCACCCCCCTGGGCTCCGTCTAGAGCCCTGAGTGGCCATGGAAGAAGTCCACTACCTGAAAGCCACGACACAAGAGACCTGTGGAGAGACCAGAGAGAGAATAAGACCAGAGAGATAACGAGAGCCGCCCCAGGAGCGCCCAGCTCCCTGCATCTGTCCAGCCCAGGAATCGAAGAAGCCGTGGTCTGGCTGCACCCTCGTAACAGACCCCGAGCCAGAACCACCCGGCACGATCTCCCAAATTCCTGGTCGGAGGAAACTGGGAGAGAGAACGCGAACATGTTAAGCAACTATGCTTCAGAGGGATTTGTTCGCAGCTGTGAGTAACTAATAAAGGACACTTTTCGAACAACTGTCATGTGACAGACACTTTCTCACACATTATCTTGCATGCTTTTCCTTCATTTCACCATTTGCTGGGCACTTTCCATATGCCAGGGACTATCTACGGAATGGGGCAAGAAGTGCCAAGAGCCAACAGAATCACCCGCATGGGAGGGCTGAGAGATGGCGGCCAGAGCCAGGGAGAGGCTGTTGGTTTGGGCAGCTCGCCACATAGGGTCTGTTCCTCCCAGAGGCACTGCGGGTCTGTGGGAAGATAAAAAGATCCGATCTCGACCCTGTGCACGTTCGGCATCTGTGGGACATCCAAGGGGAGCCATCCACAGGCCATTGGATCGTTGCCCTCAGGACCAGAGAGAATGCTGGGCTAGAAAAAAGAATGAGGGGGTTATCAGAAAGCTCTGGGAGCCACCCAGAAAACGAGGTCATCTGTGAGGAGAAGGCATGGTCTTGGGACAAAGCCCTGAGAAAGGCTAACACTCAAAGGGCGGGAGGACACTGAGGGCTGAGAAGGAAGGAAGGGGAAGGAGAATCTGTCACTATCAAACTCAGAACAGCAGCACTCCTCCGAGGGGATGACCAGAACCAGCAAGCGCTACCAAGAGGTTAAATGAGATAAAGACAGAAAACCATCCCCTATATTAAGGACGAGCACCTTAGCAAGGGCAGTTTCACGGTGGTGGTGGGGCGGGAGCGAGAATGGAACAGGAGGGAGAAGGAGGTAAAACAGCAGAGCCCGGACAAGGTCTAAGACACATGGCGGTGAAGGCTGACTGTGGCCAGGGAGGAGGGTTTTCTGGATGACCAAAGCCTCAGACCACCCCTTGCTAAAGCAACAATCCCCAAGGGAAGCCTCAGCTTCAAGGCAGTCTGCGGTCACAGGTTTGGTGGGGGGTAAGGGACAGGAAACAGGTACCTGGCCCAGGGCAGCTGGGGCTAGAGCTGCTAATGCGATGGTAGGATCTTTTTTTTGTTTTTGTCCACACAGCCCTGTAAGGGATGAGGCTATTGGTCCAAGGTTTTAAGAGAGGGACTATGGAAGGCACAGACTGGGCTGGAGTGGTCACTCACTGTGATTTTGCTGACCCCTGGTTTCCTTTGTTTTTTATTTTTTTACTGTGCAGGCCCTCCCAGAGTCTGACGCTGAGAAGACACCGCATAATCGTTTGAGAAAGAGAGGAAGGAAGGAAAGTCCCTGAAAAGGGTCATCTCAGCCCTCGGCTAACACTTGCACTCACTGGGAATAGCAGTGACCAGGGGCGTGGGCAGCGGGAGACTCCGCCCTCCAGGCCCAGGCCAGGCCCATCCTGTGGCTTGTCCCCAGCCATCCTCCTCCTCCCACACATTCTTCATCAGTGGCTTTTCAGGGACTGCCTGTCCATCACTCTCCTTTCTTCTCTTACCAGTTTCTTTCTCTCCCCTTTTTCTTTGTAATCATTCCCCTTCTCAGATTTTCATTTTTCTCTCCTCTTTCCATCCTTTCCCCTTATGTTTTCATTACATGGAAAAGAAGTAACTTCTCAAACAGTTTTGTGCTCACTGACAACAGCCCAGTGTACCAACCTGGCCCCTCCACCCACCCTTGTGGGTCCCCTTCTCCACATCGGGGACTGTTCTCACTTGCCCAGAGCCATCCAGACTTGACCCCCACCCTCTCCCGGTCCCATCCACGTCTCACCTTTCCGTTCATCTACTCAACCCTTCCCACTCTCACCAGGAGGCTTTCTGGAATGCGAGCCCACGTCGATTTTTCCCACTTCTGACATCTCCATAGCCCTGGCCGCCTACGTCACATGTAGACATGAGTCATATGCTGCCTGTCCATTGTTACTTCATTCTTTGTTGTGTCTATGACTGATTTCTCCAACCAATCATAACCATAAAGGAGATGGCTTTCATGGCCTGAGATCAGGGACTTGACTGAAAGAAAGCTTCCCACTTAACCAAGCTCTGCTCAGCAGCTCTCAGAAAAATAATCACCAACTGGTTACATAGAACGTCTATGAACTCAGCCGAATCTCCTCCTGTCCATGTGCACTCCACACATGGGTGTCCACCTATGTTCCCCATGCTTATCTCTGACAGACTGAGGCTGATTCTGAGAATCCCCACTGGACAGAGAGTTGGGGGCCTGGAGGACAGAAGATGTGGGACCACAGTTCTAGCGCTGCCATCCACTGAGGGGCTATTCCTGGGCATCAGTCAAGAAGCCAACCTGATTTTAGTTCTCTTAACTCAGAGATGGAGCCTAAATGACCCATCTCACCCCCTTCTGGGGTTGTGTGAGGATCAGCCAGCAAACCTACATCCCCATGCCTTGTAAACTGCACAGACATGCCGCGGTTCTATTACAGGCAAATTCAGCGATGAATCACTGTCCACAAAAATGCACCCAGTTCTGGGAACAAAAAACTACTCATATCCTTGACTATCGTTCTGGACAGGAAGGCCAGAGCTCTTCTTTCCTGCCCACAAATACCCGGTACTATGGACCTTGAATGGAGGACCCCCAGAAGGGCTGGATAACCTCTCCCACAGCCAGGCACTGGCCACCCAGACACTAGCCCCTCAGGTAGCACCAGGTCCTGCAGAAGCCAGGGGGCTGGTGATTTCTGGGAGCTGTGATCAGGAGCCAGCCGGAGCGCTCCTGCAGCCTGAAACGATGATCTGATATGGCCAACGGGTAATATATCCCTGTGAGCCTAGTGTCATCACCTGAAATAAAACCTATCCACAACCTCCGCGGCTGGCAGAGGGCCGAAGCTTCCTGTGTGGAAAGAAGGGCGGCTGGACTCTGCCAATAGCACTCTGGTCTCCCAGACCCACCAGCTAACCACAGCGACAGCGGCCTCCCCGGCTTCAGCGACCCTGGCCCTCACACATGCTCACAACTCTCCTCGCCCTCCCCACGGCTCAGCCTGGGCAGGAACAGTAAGCAAGGGCATGAGGAAGGCCAGGAACTGGGTAAACAGGGACATCTGGCCCATGAGGCGGTGCTGCTTCTCCATCTCGCACGACAGGCCTCAAACTGGGCCCCTTGGAGGAGCCCTCACCACCCAATGCAGCGGAGACCCAGCCTCATCCCCACCCTTCAGCCCCAACAGGAGATGCCCCTGACGGGACGGTGGGCCTTCTTTTGCCCACCCCGGGCTTCCTCTCTGAGATCCTAGCACAGACCCAGTGTGGAAAAGGCCAGAAAACAAGGTTTTGAGACATGGAAGAACTGGTTCTCCCTCACTCACCCGCCGTTTGTGGGGACGGTGTAACACGCAAACCAGGTTCTCAGACCAGGGATCTGAGGAGGGATCTTGAAAAGTGAAGTCTACTCAATTCTTGTAATCATCATGATATAAACACATACCGTACTTTTCCACTGAACATTCATTCAAATATTCAAAATTTAGGGCTTATTATGTGTCAGGCACTGTGCTAGGAACCCTGAACTGGAAGGTAAGTTAAATGCACTTCCCGCCCCGGAAGGGTTACGGCCCGGTGGGGAGACGGACACACGGTGCCATGGGTGAGGGAGCGCATGGAGCACAGCCCGCCTGGGTCTGGGGGCAGCTGGAGGGCTGAAAAGGCAGGCCAGGTGGAGGCAAGAACCTGAACAACCATCCAGGGCAGCCTATGAGGAGAACGGCAAGCATTTTAGCACAGGGTTTGGGAAGGGCAGGGAGGGAAGGACAGTCAGGGACCATGGGGGAGCGGCAGACGAGAGGCCAGGTCACAGAGAACCCTGAGTCCCTGTGAAGGGCTGGGACTTCCCCTGGTAAATAGTGGGCAGCCACCAGAGCAAAGGAGGAGGGGACAGGGAAGGGAAGGGGGAGGGTACGGACGGATCAGAGAGCTGTTTTCCAGAGCCCAAGTCCGAAGGAGAGCCAGGAAGACTCAGGAATGGAGAGGAGGGGCCTGGGTGCAAAAGCAGAGGAATCGAGTCTGACTCAGTTCTCACGGGACGTTTGTAATGAGTAAGATGAAGAAAAGCCATGGGAGCCGGTCCGGGAGAAGGAAGTTACTTGTTCCATTCTTGACATTTCTTTGCTACATTTCCATATGTACCATTTGATGATTCATGTGGGTTCTTATGGACTGAATATGTCTCCCCCAAATGCATATTTTGAAGCCCTAACTCCCAATGTGTGGTATCAGGAGGTAGAGCCTTTGGGAGGTAATTAGGTTTAGATGAGGGTGGGGCCCCATGGTGGGATTAGTACCCTTATAAGAAAAGGAAGTTAAAGGTATGAAACCACAAAAGAAAGAAGGAAGGAAGGAAGGAGAGGGGAGGGAAGGAGGGAGAAAGGAAAGGGAAAAGGAAGGGAAGGGGAAGGGGGGAAAGGGGGGAAAGGGGGGAAAAGGGTGAAGGAAGGAATGGAAAAGGGGGGAAAGGGGAGGGGGAGAAGAGGGGAAAGGAAGTGAGAGAGGAAGGGGAGACACCAGAGCTTTCTCTCTCTGCCATGTGAGAACACAGCAGGAAGGTGGTTCTCTATCTGCAAACCAGAAAGGAGGACCTCACCAAGAACCAAATCTGCTGGCACCTTGATCTTGGACTTCCAGCCTCCAGAACTATTGAGAAAATAAATGTCTGCTGTTTAAGCCCCCCAATCTATATGGCATTTTGTTATAACAGCCTGCACGAGGAGATGAGTTATTTTAAAAGCTACCTGATAATCTGTCCATAATAAAACATAATATATTTAATATCTCCCTTGTCATGTAACATTGAGGGTTTTTTTAGCTCTTCATTATTAATATAATCCTCGAATATCTTTATACATATAGAATTTCTGTATTTTTATCTGTCTCTTCAAATAATTCTTGTAAGGGGGGTCCTGGGTCAAAAATAATTATTTTTATGATTTGTATGTGTTGCCAAGTCTCTAGAAAGAGGTGGAGTCACTGACTACCCCACCTGCAGTATACAGGCTCCTCAGTTTTCTGGAAGCATTAGCAGCTAATGGGATGTATCTTTGTCTTAGGAGCACAGTACTGTTACTTGTATGCATACAATGTAACAGTTCTAAGTTTAGCTTTGACTTTTAAAGTATAGCCATGATTTTGTCCCTCAAAATAGGGAGAGGCAATGGGATACATACATTTACATAATTTCCTAAGGGTTCAACAGTCTTCTCTGAGTCCCACTGGGTGGTAGTCCCAGAATTCTAATGCTCCTCCCAGCCGTGACGCGAACGGCCATATCCGGACAAGGTCACCCAGGAGCTGGGCTTCACCACTTGGCCTAGCTCTTCCCTAGCCCTCCAACGTGTCAACCAATCTTCTTCTTAAAATGGAGGCAACTGCTGCCACCCAAGATAAATTCTTCCCCTTTCTTCTCAGCAACTGAACCCCTAGGAATTCATCTTAAGAAAATAATCAGACATAAGCACAAGGATTTTCTTTCTGCAAGCATGTATATTACAGCTTTATCTGTGTTTTTATATTGGCAACTACCTAAACATCCAATGGCTCGTTCACTCCTGCATTCATTTAATGAGTATTTATTAAGCACCAAGCATGGGACAAATAACCACAAAAGAGACTGAGCTCTTTCCCTCACAGAGCAGGGGAGGAATGCTTCCATGGACCACTGCATGAGCACAGAATGGATCACTATGCTGTCATTAAAGAGGATATGCTCTGAGAGCATTAATGGCTTAGGAATGTGTTCATAATGTTACAGTTTAAAATGCCTAGCTATTAAAAGCCTGATAAAACACAAAGTGGTAAGAGTGGTTGGGTCCCTTCGGGTGGTGAGAAGAGTGGTTTTTATTTTTTTCAGTGTGCTTTTCTGCAGTTTCCAAATTTACCCACGTGCTCGTTCTGTGCTGGGAACAGATGCTCTGTTAGTTTCACGTGGGTAGACTCCTTGCCTCTTGGTCTTTTTCTCCTTGAATCCAGCTTTGCTAATGGTAACCTCTCCCCAGCAACATCACTCTGGATTCCAAACATGCAGTTTAAGTTCACAGCCAGGTGGAAACACAAGTCTGAAGACAATTTAGGGTACCAAGCACACACAGACCAATACAGATAATATTGACTCAGGTGAGGAACACAGACCATATTTCTCCGCATTAACATGACAGGAAAGGAGCTTTTTACTTCCACCATGACAGGGGAAAGGGACAAGTCTGATCCTTCCAGCATTCCCTTCTAGGCACTATCTGCAGGTCACAGCTCACTCCATTTACCAACCCCTGCACTGACGGCCCTTTGGGCTTATCCATCTTATTTCCACCCTCTTAGGCAGAGTCAACTAATAAATTATCCAGACCCATCTCCATCACCATCTGTGAAGCTATGAAAACCCACTTCTATAAGTGAAAATCAGGCACAAATAAAGAATAAATTCTAACAAAAAGAGATCAAAAATGGGAAAGGCTGCCCATGAAGGGAGAAGAAACTACTCCCTCTCATTCTAGAACACGTAGGCCAGAGGTTTTACAGAAGGACCTTCTGCATGGTAAGAGTTGGAATGAGACCACTCTTCCTTCCCTCCAGCTCTGAATGTTATGGTAATGTGCTCATTCAACAACCACTTACTAGATATGTACTTTGTGCCAGGCACTTGTCTAGGCTCTAGGGCTGCATCAGTAAACCAAACCAACCATAAAACTGGCCAACCAACCTAAACTTCATGAACCAATGGGCCAGCTACTCAAGGGCTTTGGAGTTGACCCTGAAGGACAGGGGGCTGAGGGAGGTTTAGAGCAGAAGAGTAACATTCTCTGACTCTCTCTTTCCTCTTTTTTTTTTTTTTTAAGTTTTATTTACTTGAAAGATAGAGAGTGTGAACAGCGGGAGGGACAAGCAGACTCCCCGCTGAGCATGGAGCCCAAGGCAGGGCTCCTTCCCAGGACCCTGAGATCATGACCTGAGCTGAAGACAGACGCTTAACCAACTGAGCCACCCGGGTGCCCCTCACTCTTCCCTCTTTAATGGGTCACACAGGCCTGTTTGGTAAGGTTTCCTTCACATTAAAATCCATTAAAGGGACCCTCTTTCACCTTTTTCACCTTTTTCCTATTAATGTGTATGTTGCAAGGCAAGAAGAGAATGTCCACCCCACCAGATGTCAAGATGTACTGTGAACCACAGTCAGCCAGCCAGTGGGGCGTTAGCACGAGAACACACAGCTGGACAATGGAGCAGACAGCCCAGCAATACCTACTCTGAGGCTGTGGGTCAGGGTGGCACCGCTGAAGACTGGGCTCCAAGCCCCCCAACTCTCCTGGGACTGGGGTATCATCAACCTCTGTCTTCAGTTGGCTGCTCGCCCAGGGAGCCCTGCGCCCCTGCACCTCAGCTGCGCACAGCCTCCCTGGTGAAATCAGAGAACCAGACAGAAGTCCCCACATAATTGTTCACAAGGCTTGAAAGCTAGGTTTGTGGGGTGCAGCATACTTAACAATATTGAATTTCATTTAATTAAATTACAGTAGGGGAAGGGAAGAAGGAAGCATTGTCGCAGTCAGCTGTCTCAGACCCAACACCATCACCCGCGTGTGTTCACGAGTCATGAGGGACTCACCTTTGACTCTGGGTTGATAATTATCATGCGGGGAGGACTGGGGAAGGTGAAATCATAGGGAAAACAAAGCAAGTACTAAAGTGGTATAAAATGTAAGTGCTATAAACTCCTTTAGTCAAAACTCTGGCCAGTATGAACAGGCAAAGTAAATGGTTGGAGTACCGTGTGTGACGCCAACTTAGCCAGAAGGACCCTCCTCCTCATTCTCTCCCCCAAGGACCCGCTGCTCCGTCTTGCACCTGCTCTAACCATGTCCAAGTCTGGCCACTCAGGAGCATCTGCCCTTCCACTCATTGGCCACGAGCCGCAAGCCGCTCTTGGGATCTGATCAGAAGACCAGTTGGGGGGGCACCTGGGCTGCTCAGTGGGTTAAAGCCTCTGCCTTCAGCTCAGGTCATGATCCCAGGGTCCTGGGATCGAGCCCCACATCGGGCTCTCTGCTCAGTGGGGAGCCTGCTTCCTCCTCTCTCTCTCTGCCTGCCTCTCTGCCTACTTGTGATCTATCAAATAAATAAATAAAAATCTTTAAAAAAAAAAAAGAAGAAGAAGAAGAAGAAGAAGAAGACCAGTCAGAAGTTGCATCTGCTACATCTTCCATTATGAGAACTTCAGAATAATCCTTGGTGTGTCCTGTGCACTCTGGTGGGGACCTGGCATTCCATTCAGCGCCACGATACCAGTGCCAGAAGAACCAGAGAAGCCTAATCAATAACAAGAAAGTCTCCTTCTGCGTTTTCTTCTTTCTGAGAATGTTAAAAATACTTGATGAGGTAATCAACAAATCCGTTTTTCTGTGTCCCTTTGGCCAAATCTAAGAGCGTTGTGCTATATTGAATTGCAAGCTATTTAACATTTTCCCATTTCCCCAATGTGTTCACAATTTTGAGACATTTTTTTCCTGATATTAAGTTCTAAATATTCCCCTTAGAATTCAAAATTTTGATTTCTGGTTACAAATCTAAGCGACGAAGAGGAAGTATGTTCCCGAGTTGTAAAAAGACACAATGTAATACCATTTGTTACTATGTGGCTCTAAAAATAGATCAACTTCTGGTATATAATTTTGCTCATGCATGGTAATCTATTTTTTTTTAAAGATTTTATTTATTCATTTGAGAGAGAGACAGTGAGAGAGAGCATGAGCGAGGAGAAGGTCAGAGGGAGAAGCAGACTCCCCATGGAGCTGGGAGCCCGATGCAAGACTTGATCCCGTGACTCCAGGATCGTGACTAGAGCCGAAGGCAGTCGTCCAACCAACTGAGCCACCCAGGCGTCCCTAATCTATTTTTTTTAAATGATCTATCTTCTCCCCTCACCAATAGCTCATCCATAAATGGTTTGACCTGCCCATAGAAATCAAAAGCTTCCTGTCAGAGTGCCAACATATACCAACTCACATTTTCAAATACATGGCAGCATCACTGCTGTGCGCTGCATTCTGGGTGGTTCTCCTGAGGCAAACTCAAGGTGGTGGTAGAGGAAATCAAGACCTAGAGTGTGGTCATGAGAGCAAGGCACAGGCTCTACCAGCCACTGGGAAACTGAGGGCCTTTATACCAGTATCATTAATTATAGCCTGAGCAACATCTCAGCTTAGTGATAAAAATTGGGGGGGCATCTACTGAAACTGCTCATATAAATTCTCCACCTTAACCCTTCCTTTACCAAACTGAGAGTCTGTGAGATGGATGTTTGCTGAGCTGCCTTCATCATAAGAATGGACTGAGCCTAGAAAGAAATCCTAAACATAACACGACTGATGTCCTACACTTGTTTTTCAAAGATCCTAAGGAGAATGCAACCATCAGGATGGGAAGAAAAATACCAGTGGAAGCACAACAGCAAATTTGCTGACGACTGGCCTCAGCCATAGTGAACACACCCAGGACACCCGTGACACTTAATGAAAGGACTCAGATCCCAAAGGGAACACACTCATAGCCTAATTTTTTAGCTCTTTTATTTAAAAAGTTAAAAAAAAAAAAAGTTCAACATCTGCAAAAGTATAGAAAATAATATAATGACCTCCTCATACACTGATAATCCAACTTGGACTCATGGTCTGTCTTGTTCCCCTGTAAACTCACCCACCTACTTTTCCCTCATCCAGGATTATTTTGAAGCAAATTCCAGACATCCTATAATTTCATCTGTATATATTTCAGTATGTATCTCTGAAAAATACAAACATGCCTTTAAATATAACCACAATATTGTTATCATGCTTTAATGTTTAATATCAAATTAATTTGTTATTTTTATTAATTTAAATTTAATAAATTTTAATATCAAATAGTCATTATTCAAGCTTTCTCGATGACTTCAAATATTTATTTAACCGTGTCTTTGTTTGAATTAGTATCCAATGAGAGCCATACATTGCAATTGGTTGTTGATATAGCGCTTAAATCTCTTTGAATCTAAGGTTCCCTTCTTTTTTTTTTTTTTTCTTTGCAGTTTAATTTTTGGAGAGACTATAATTGCCCACAATCTGGATTTTGCTGATTGCACCCCTGTGGTGAGGTTTAACATTCATTGTAACTTAATTTTCCCCATTCTTTCTTACTTACTTCAGAACAAGATCCAAAAACACTTCCCAATAACATTGCCAAAAAGGCAAAAACAAAAACAAAAAGCAGTCTGCTTGTCTCTGTAAAGGAGCAGACGACGCTGACAAGCCCAAGATTCTGAAAATGTCCCTGCTTCGAAAGCCAGGTTACACTGGGGACATTCCAGAGTGGGCCACAGGCACCAGGGGCATCACCGGGAGGGTGCCAGGAGCGGAGACTGGAAGAGGGCAGAGAAGTTTGCCAAATGTTCAAAGTTTCCTCTGCACAGAGGAATAAACCCTGGAGGAGAAAGAAGGCTGGGGGAGGGGTGCTCAGCGGCAGCCTCAGCATGTTAATCAGTTTTAAATCTGCTACCATTAAGAACTAACATTTCAGAGTCCGCAGGGGGAGGGCGGAGGCAGGCAGTCCTGTTGTTTTCCAGAGGGACCCAGGTTGGACTCTGAGGACAAAAGGCACAGACTCACAGAGCTTCCTCGCTGGAAGAACTTACCCGAGCACAACCATTTAAGTCACAGCCCTGTGACAGGCAGCCGTGGAGTGGGAGGGCAACGTAGTCGGCCCCTCCCCCACCTGCGCTTCCCCCAGCACAGAAAGCACGTGCTCTGCTGGCTTTCTAATAATGGGACACAGTTGGCTACAGGCTTTGGATTAAAAAAAAAGAAGAAGAAGAAGAAGAAGAAGAAGACGACGACTTGACTTTAAATCTCAGCTCCTTCACTTAAAAGCAGTGTGGCCTCAGATAACCTCCTTAGCCTCCCCGTGCCTCAGTTTCCCCATCTGTTACCTGGGGATACTATTGTCCACCTGCTAGAGCTGTTATGAGGATGAATGAAGTTATGCGTGGGGGCCTACCGTGTAGTGCCCAGCACACTCCCATTACACGTCTCCTTCCCCTGCCCCCCAAAGATTTCTGCCAGTCCCTTCCAACCCAGATCCTTGCATGGGGCCTTGACAGCACCTGCGGGACGTCTGGCTGGGTTACCGATGCTGTCTGTGGCCATGCATGAAGCAAAGCCAGCTGACCCATAAAGAGTTCAATCCCATGATCCTGATCTCAATAGCCCGGCTCCAACCAACTGAGCTAATTAAGGTAGAATCAGATTCAACTCGGCTCGCACAGAGATGCTCTTA
Organism: Enhydra lutris kenyoni; assembly: GCF_002288905.1. Classification (NCBI taxonomy): domain Eukaryota; kingdom Metazoa; phylum Chordata; class Mammalia; order Carnivora; family Mustelidae; genus Enhydra; species Enhydra lutris. Next base: position 30,361,146 of record NW_019154092.1, on the reverse strand, counting down.
GCAGTTCATACAACATTCTTCAAACAGTTTTGTCCTAAGATGCTCTGTGACACAACACACTTGCCAACTTTACCAGTGATCTCATCTTTTAAAAATCTGAATGTAATGTAGCAAACAGATGTGTCCCTTAAGAGGATTAAGGTGGAAATTCACTACGGCAATAATACCAGTGGATTTGTGTTCTATAACTAACACCGATCAATCAACTTAGCATGCGCCATCTTAGCACTAGTTAGCTTCAAGAGAAACATGGCAGAACTAAACAGCCAGGTCTTCTCCCTCTGGGAATTTATCTGCAACAGGGGAGACAAATCAGAGTCCCACCTAGTGAGAGGCTGACCTAAATGACCTCAAATAATCCATGCCACTTCTACTGTAGTGTGCACAGGAATCACCAAAGCATGTTGGAAAAGAACTCTGGCAAATGGACAGGCTGGCTGGAAGGAAGACATCCGACACATAAAACAGAGTCATTAAGAGCTCAGACTGGTGTCAAATGCCCCCTCTGGAACTTCCCATTCATGTGACCAGGGGAATTCCGTCTGCTCTGGGTCTCTTCTGCTATGACATGCAACAGTACCCGGACCTAGGGATCCCTGGACATGGCGAGTTGGTGCAAGTCTAGGACCTCCTTGTCTCAGGCAAGTACCTAGAACATGGTCACACTATCACTCCACCCTGTCTAGTCCACAAAAGGCACCGAAACATCTCCTGAACTAAACTACTGTCTTAATTGCCATTTTAACAGGTAGGCTAGTTGTCTCTTTTTTTGTAAAAATATTCTCCAATTCGACTTTTGTCTATCAAAAGGAAACAAGAATCCTTAGCCTTTTCTATCAATCAATCCAAACACATTTAAATTTTGAAAGGCCTATGACTTACTATTTCTACTGTATAGATTTTTCCAAATTAGAAGTCCTATAATTATAATTCTCTAAAACACTAAACCAGAAACCAACACCTACTTATGCAACATTTGAGAACAAAAGGCCTTACCTAGGCCAGACAGAACATATAACCACCAAAACAAACATCTCCCCAGTGAAAATACAGCATCTGTTTTGACCTTTTTGTTATCAAACTCATCATTAACTTAATTATCTTCCCTGGAACTACTAGCAGCTTGGGCAAAAAAATGAAGATAAAGCATAGTAAGCATAATATATCATTTTGTCCAAGATGATACTAGTTAAATAAACAACTAACTTCTTAAGGAGTTAGCAGACATGATCTAAATTAATATATCATTAAGTTGAGAAAAGATGCACATGGGGCACCTGGGTCCCAGTTAGTTAAGCATCTACCTTTGGCTCAGGTCATGATCTCAGGTCCTGGGATACAGCCTTGAGTAGAGCTCTCTGCTCAGCAGGGAGTCTGCTTCTCCTTCTCCCTCTGCTCCTACCCCTTCCCCACCTCCCGTGCATGTGCTCGCCCTCTCTCTCTCTCTCTCTCTCTCATTCAGTCTCTCAAATAAATAAAATCTTTAAAAAGAAAAGAAAAGATGCATAGACTCCAGTTTGGGCTGGGAAAGGCCTATGAGGTTATCCAGTTCACAGATTCCCAGCACAGGAGAATGCTAGGAGGGGGGCTATACAAATGAGAACCCGCCACAGGTCCTTCCAGATGCTGCTTACGCAGGTGTGTTCACTGGGTGACCATGCCTCCAGCTGCTCACCTGTGCCCTGCACACTTTTCTGTCTGTGTGATCTACTTCAAGCAACAAAAGTTTACTAAGCCCGGGGAGTTGATTGTGCTGGACGGCTGGGTACACCGAGGGTGTCTGCATGTCCCACGGTCACACTTCTTCCTCCTATCCATCACACAGATGGTCCTGCCCCAAGAACTCCCCATCTTACCAAGGCCAGGCCCAACCTGGGAGAAGTGTTCCCTGTGGTGTGGGCAGCCTTACTCATGCAGGGCCTGGAGTGACAGCCTGCCCCCTCCCTCACCATCAGCTAATTCACAGCAGGGTTGGTAACTATCTGTTCTACCACTCAGGTGAACTCAGCCCAGGAATTCTGCCTCAGGGCTCTTACTCATGCTTGTAACATTCACCTGCCCCAGGCCAAAAAGTACCTGGCACACAAAAGTGATTTGGCAAGCTCCCCAGGTTAATGGGATGAGCCCCCAGGAGGTGCTGCTTCTATCCACAGCCACACGGCTGGTCCAGGGAGCAGAGCAGCCCCAAGAGGGGGCCTCAAGACACTCAGGCCTGGCTTGAATCTCAGCTCTCGACTCCCAGCAGAGAAACTAGGTTAATTCATTGCTCTCGGCCTCAGTTTCCTCATCTGCAAAATAGGAATCGTAAAAGCATCCCCTTCACGGAGGCATGTGGCATTCAGTGAGACCATGCGCTCACATCCCTAGCGATGTGACATAGGGTGTATACTGATATGCCAGTGATCAAAACTCTTGAGCTCTCTCTCACAGGGGATCATCCGACTTTAAAATTCCCTGCTAGAAACTAACAAGCATCTTAAAACATGAATGTGTACCTAAGCACATAAATGTCCTGAGTTTCCGTTTTACAGAACCCTGGCTAATAGTACCAGCCAATCACTCAGCTCTAGATGTGAAAACAATGCCAAACATCTGAATATACTGTAGGGCGTCTTTGAGCAAAAGATGCTGGAGTAAATCTGGCTGGCTGCCAAGACAAGGAGTCAAGGGGTCCTATGGGATACTTTTCGACTCTGCTTATTCTGCAGAGGACACCTCAGAAAGTTCTGTGAGCCAGTGTAATTTCAGTGCTGTGGCTCCTGGGGGTGGGAGGGGGTGGTGGTGCAGAAAGGCAACACTGGAGCATCAGGATTTCCTCCTACCAGACCAGACCAGGGACACTGGATCAAGACTATGGGGCTATTCCAGGGAAACATAAAAATGTACTTCAGCCTCCAGCGTCAAAGGTCAACCTATGTATATAGGGTTTGAAATCCAAGAAAACCACTTCAAGGTCATAGGACCACAATTATGAGCCTTCTGTGATTTCAACAAAAGATCACTGTAATCAGAGATCATAATGAATGGAATATCGTGATGCCAAAAAAAGCCCTTTGAAAACTTTTAATTCAATCTACTGATTAAGAAGACCCAAATAATTCACAAAAGTGGTTCTGATAAACTGAATTCACAATACATCATTCTGTCCCTCCATTTCCTAATCCAACTTGCTTTTATGACCAAAGAGATTCCTCCGAACGGTTACGTCCATTCTGCACCAACATGAACAGAATGAGATAGAACTGCCCCATTTCTCACCCCTGAAAACAGGTAACTAATTAAGTAGGGAAGGAAAGCACTGAAACACTACGAATAGAGGGAGAAAAACGGCACTGCCAAAGTTCACCGGTTTCCACATACAACCTCCCTCTCTTCCAAGGCAGGTGAACATCATACAGAAATCTAAAGAATTTCGAAAAATCAATTTTGTTCTTTTTGGTATCAAGGGTTATCTCTTCCAAATATTTATCAATGTTGATCTTCAAAGAATAAATCATCTCCAAGCTTTGATATGAACCCTAAGCAAAAAAATGTGCTGGGAGGTAATTCTCAAGGTGCAATCTGTTTAAGTAGGAGGAAGGGTTTTCTTGGGTAACGAAATGGTTAGCTTTCAATGCCCAGCTCTTTGAAACACACACTTTGCAAGACGCCTGTCCTCCTGCAAAGGGTTAAAAAAGAAGAAGAAGAAAAGAAGAAAAAAGCCTCTATCGGGTGGACTGAGAAGCCATTCTTCCCAGGGGACACTCATTTCGGGCTGCGAGGCTCGGGCTTTGTGCGCGCGCCGCCCCTCCGCGCCCCCGCCCCTCCTCCCACAGCGACTGCTCCTCTAAGGTTCCCAAGGCCACCTGCTTCTCCGGAGAAAAGGGGACTACTCGGAGCGCTATCTCAGTACGCAGTGGGCGTCCCCGGCGATGCCCCGCGGGGGGAGGAGGAGGTGTCCCCTGGGAAGCGTGCTTTGTCGCGAGGGTCGCGCGGCCGCCCGCAGCAGCCCCAGAGGCCTGAGAGGTTTAGACCTGAGTCCCCGGGGCCCCGGTTCTTTCCGCGCCCAGCTCAGCGTCGGCCCAGGTGGCAGGGCCGACCGCCGGCTTCCAGCTCCACCCCGCCCACCCCGCAGAGCTAACGGCCCCGAGCCGGGAAACCTTCCCCATCCCGCCTCCGGCCGGCGCGGCACCTGCTCGGCCCCGCCCGCTCTGGGCCGGAGCGCCGGGCTGTCCTCCTCTCACGCCCGGCAGATACCGCGCATGCCGGCAGATGCCCGGGGCCCCCCTGCCCAATGGGGAAGGGGGAGGTCTGCCCTTGGGCGCCTGTCCGGGGGGGCCGCGCCTACCGCAGCCTGCCCGCTGCGCCCCCACCCCCGCGCGCTCCGCAGCAGGGGCTGCGTCTAGAAAATCCAGCCCCGACCGGTCGGCCGTACCTTGTGCGGCGCCCGCAGCAGCCGGTGGACCCCGGCCAGCTGGGTGCCGAGCGCGAGGTCTTCGCGAAACGTGAACAGCGGCGGCCGGCTGGGCTCGGGGAAGTTGGTGCTGTTGAAAGGGTCCGTGTCGTCCAAGAATTGCACCCGGCAAGCCAGCGTGGCCATGATGCATCCCTGCCCCTGGGAGCGCGGGCGCCGGGATCGGCGGGGCCGCGGGCCGGGAAGCCGGGGTCACACCGCGAGCAGGGGAGGCTGCGGCCGCCGCTCGCTGGCTCGCGGGCTCGCAGGCTCCGGCGCGCCCGGCTGCAGCCCGGGCTCCGGCCGCGGGGGCGGGGCGGGGGCGGGGCCCACGGGCCCCTGTGTCTCCTCCTTCCCCGGCTCCTCCCCTCCTCCTCAGGCCCCGAGTGCCCGGCCCCACTGTCCCGACCCGTGGGACCTGCGGCGGGGAAAGGGAAAGGGAGAACGGCTGGCGCGGCATCCGCAGCCCTGCGCCAAGCCCGCTGCCGACAGCGGCGGGGCGGGGATCCCCCGCGGGCTGACTCCCGCAGCACAGGCGCCGCTTGGGCCGCCCGCTGCACGTGCGCCGCTCGGCGTAGGGAGCACCCGCGGAGCTGTACCCCTCCGAGCTCGGGGAACTGGAGGCAATCGCCATCCTGTCTTGCGCATCGGGGAGAGGGCTTAACCCCTTCCAGATGAAGGAGGCGGCGCTGGGTTCCTGCTCCCTGGATTTGAAAACCCCCAGCTGGGCACTTGCAGGCTAGGGAGCCGGCCCTCGGCAGCAAGCGGGGTGGTGGCAGTCACCCAGGCAAGGGTGACCGGGAGGTTTCTCTTGGGAGAAGGAAGCTTAAAGGAAGAAAGGTGAGCCGGGGAACACAGGCAGCTCCTGAAAAACAACTCCAGGGGGTGCTAGGAGAGACGACTAGGGGACCGCGACGTTCTGCCCCAGGACCCCAGCGCCGGGCATGACACCGGGGCCACCTGGTGGGCGCTGGTTGACCCTCTGTATCACTGCAGCCTAACTGGAGCTGCGGACGAGGTCACCGAATTGCAGAGGGGCGGCGGAGGCTTAGAGACCTGCTTGCTACCGAGGAACGTCGAGGGAAATGTTGCAGCCTGCCCGCGGCGGCCAGGCGAGCGCCCAGGGACTCCTCTCCGCCTCCCGCCGCTCTCCTCGCTGCTCGCGGGCGACCCCCTCCGTTTCCAGTAAGAATTTCACGATTCTCTCCTTTCTCAGGTGGTGGCCAAGTTGCTGGTTCCTCTTACCTTGCCTGGGCTAATACCGAACGGCTCTTAACATCCGCGTCTATTTACAAGGTGGCTCTAAGTCATCTCTCACCCTTTCTGCTGGTTTCAAGAGGAAAGAAACCCTTGTCCCATACTTGGCCCCTTCCCTGGCACCTTTTTTTTTTTTTCAGGATTTTATTTTTAAGTAATCTCTGTACCCAACATGCGGCTGGAATTTACAACCTGAGATCAAGCGTCGCGAGCTCGGCGGAATTCGCCAGCCAGGTGCTCCCTTCACCAGCACCTGAAGCTTTCCCCCTCCATGCTTTCTCCCTGCCACACATGCAACACTTAGGCCTGGTCTTAAAATGACAATGATCAATGACACTTCTGCTCATTCCAGAAGAACTCCTAGCTCTCCTTACTTCTGCTCCTTAACTTTTTGAATGAGTCCTCTGGGCAGGCCCTACTCCAACTTCCCCATCAGCTCATGGCCAGAATACTAAACCCCCAAGTTCTACTCCCTTGCCAGACGCCTCCTACCTTCCCACTTTCATCACCAACTCCCTCCTCACTGAGAGAGCCCACCAGTCTTTCCGGCCGCCCCATTTCTCATCACTGTCCCAAAATGAATCCCCACCCACCCTCTTAGGGGCCTTCTTGCCACACCACTCCCTGGGCCTCTCCTACCTGTCAGTCCCAGGCTGGCTCCTGTCCCTGCTCCATCTGCCAATGCCTGCTGAGCTCAGGGTCACTCTCGGTGACCCATTTAGCCCTCCCACCTGTAGATGATTCAGTACGCAAACTGATGTCTCTAGCACCCCCTCCTCTCCATCTTCCATCCATATCCTGTCTCCCACATCTCAGTAGATGACCAAAGCCTTGTCTTTCTCTCACTCAAGGCTCTACCTCCATCTGGACTCTGAGTCCCTCCTTTCCCAATTGCTCTGGGACCAGGCTCTGTTACTGAAGCAGCCCCATTCTTCCTTCCTCCCTGGGCTCTTTCCCCTGAGAATCAAGAATGGGTTCATGGCATCCGACCAGCGCAGTCACAGAGCCCTGCTCTTAGGAGAGCCCCACACTGGCTTCGTGCTGTGCTGTTGCTGTCTTACGAGACTTAATCATTTAGCAAGAGGCCCCAAATTTTCATTATGTGCCAGGCTCTACACGTTAGGTAGCTGTTTCCAACAAGAAAAGAAAAGAAAAAAAAAAAACCACCCAAGTGGTTTCCATCTTCAAACTGCACTTTTACAAAGTCTGCCTCTCACTGGCTTATCTCTCCTTCACTTCCTGACTAGCCTCTGAAAGAGAGAACTATTCCTTTCTCCGTACCCTCACCAGCATTTCGTTCCACATCCAGCGACACCTGATGGGCACCCCCCCTGCCGTTCTGAGATCATCAGTGCTATCCTAACTGCCCCATCCAGGGGACATCTCAGTCCCGTGCCCACTTTCTTGGCAGCATCTGTCACCACGGACCACCCTTTCCCCAAACTCTCTTCCCCAGCTCCCACAGTTCTACCAACTCCAGGCTCTCCTCCTTCTTCCTCCTTGGCAGCTTCTTCCTGAGTCCCTCTGGAATCTGTTCTCTTGAGAATAGGGCAGCACAGCTACAGTCACTATTAATTTATTCCTATGTTCCCACTAAATGAAAAAGCCCTCTAAGGCAATGACCAAAATATATTCAACCATATGACTCCCCATGCCCCCTGCCAGGGCCTGGCAGAGAGCCCACCGCAGAAAAGGCACACAATAGATGTCTAATGGATGAGTGAACCTGAATGTCATCTTTGACTCCTCTCTCTTGCAGCTAGTCACTAGGATGTATCACTGATTCAGTCTCTAAAATATTTCTCACCTCTTTCCTCCTGTCTAGTCTTCTAGTGGGTCTCCTTTCCTCAGGTGCAAATCCCAAATTTGATCTTCTACTGGTTTCTCCAGAACCAGTGATCATTCTAAGATACGCATTTAATGTGTCACACCTTAGGGTAAAATTCTTACATGCCACCTCCCTTAGCATGACTCACAAGAACCTCTAAGATCTTCCCCAGTCTACCAAGCCAGGCTCATCCTGGTCATTCCCTGCTTCCTACCCTGTTTCAAGGCGTGGTGAATTTATTACCCTTTCCCAAACATGCTGGGATTTTTCATGGTGAGCTTCTCTAATCTGGAACGCTCTACCCTATCTAGTTGGCCACCTAAACCCACTTATCCTTCATCACTCATTTCTAAGGTCAACTCTTAGAAAGCCATCTCCAGCTCAACCCCAAACGAGGCTTGTCTCTCTTTGCTTTGTGGTCTCAGACTACTTTCTACATGTCCCTATTGTAGCACTTTTCATACATGCTTATCTATATTTTACCTATGCTCCACTAAACTATAAACTTCCAGGATTGGAATTTGCCTTACTCAGTTTTAGTATCAAAACTTCTAACAGCGGGGCGCCTGGGTGGCTCAGTGGGTTAAAGCCTCTGCCTTCGGCTCGGGTCATGATTCCAGGATCCTGGGATCGAGCCCCTCATGGGGCTCTCTGCTCGGCAGGGAGCCTGCTTCCTCATCTCTCTCTCTCTCTCTCTCTCTCTCTGCTTCTCTGCCTACTTGTGATCTCTGTCTGTCAAAATAAATCTATAAAATCTTAAAAAAAAAAAAAAACTTCTAACAGCAACTGGTACTAAAGTGAAACCTTTAAAATTTTTAATTATGTAAGTTATCCTTAGTTCTTTAAAGGATTTTTGCCCCAAACACTCCCTTGAGACTACTTTTAGCAATGATTTTTTTCTCCTGATTAGTAGTCGATGTTTTTTCCTCAACTTATTTTTTGAAATCATTCTTTTGTAGTAATATAATGCTATCTTTTAATTTAAAAGGTCAAGAGTAATAAGAAGTTATAACAACAAAAAAAAAAACTCCCTATTTTACAACCCCCATTCTCATCCCACCATTCCCATTTCACCCCACTTCTCAGAAGCACCCTTTTTTGGAGGCACCCATTTCTAAACAATATAAGTACACAGATACATTTTGAACTATGAATTTTAGATAATACATTGGTTTTCTTTCACACTAAATGAGATTTTTGCTTCATTACAGACCATTCTCCTTTCTCATCTTCCCAAAATAGTTTTCTCACAATTTTAATTAAATTCTTATTCAATGATTTCTTTAAATGATGATTATGTTAATATTGTTCACTTTTGTACCAAGTAGTGCACTTGTTTACATGACATTTCTTGTACAACTTTTTGTTTTTCTGAAGTTAATATTTGCTTCAATTTTTTTACTTGCTTTTTTTTTCCCCCCCTGAACAGCTGTTTAGGTCTTCCCATATTCTGCAACAGCCCTGAAAATGTCTTTTTCAATACAGTCAAATAATTTCTCAGTGTTGGGTTTTCTCTTAAGATATCCTTTTCAGAGATACTCCCCTGTGTGTCCTTGATGCTCCTGCTCCCATTTGGAATGTGGCTCTCTCAACCCTATCTTCCTGGAGAGTTCCTTGTCTTCTCTCTTGTGTGGGAGCCCCTTGTTCCATCACTTGTTTTATTCTTTCTTGACTTATATTCTCATTTTTGTCAATACATACCCTAGTGTTTTCCTGAAAAGAAAAGTTTTTGATCACTTTTATGTCTGGAAGTATTTGCATTCTCCATCCTCACACTTGTCCAATGTGGTTGTTCTGCTGGCAAGAATGGCCACAGTAATTCTTCCTACTCCTTTTAGTCCCACTATTTTGCAACCTGACTTTTCCACTTCTTCCATAAAAGGTGGGACTATTTCCCCACCGCTTGAATGGAGATGGCTTTGTGACTTGCTTTGACAAATAGGATATGTTGAAAGTGGCTTTGTGTGACTTCTGAAATGAGAGATCAAGAAGTTTTACCGCTTCTGCTCTCACCCTCTTAGAATGTTGACCTAAGACTACCATGTAAAGAAACTAGGTCTAGCCTCAGAAAAGTGGTAAGAAAACTACAACTGAAGACTGAGAATATGGTTAGCTATGTTATGTAGCAGTGAAACGATTGGTAAAATGACTACCCAACTGCCTACAGTAGGTTGGGAAATGAAAATGTATCTAATGAACCAGCGACTTAGCTGGGGGAGCTCTAGACAGTATCGAGAGTGTCTGTTAGGTGCTTCTAACTGCATATAATAATATTCTGTTTGCAAGCAGAATTTAGCAGAAATATAGAAGGCCTAAGTCTTGCTGGGTTGTAAAATAAAATAATCTTTCATCCCCAGCCTGTCCAGCTAGTGATTGATTTTAGTAAAGATCAATTTTAAAATGTGGCTGTAAGACCCTTTGATAAGATTGCAGAAAGATTTAAGGCAGTGCTAGATATTCTCATTTAAGCAAAGGGGTTTCTAAGAATCCTAAGGCTGTTACTCCATAGCCTAACAGATCCAAATGAGGAAGAATTATGGATATATTGTTTAGAACATGGAGTAAATCCTAATAAGATTCATAGAAAATCCATAAAGTTTTTAAGATAGTTGTGTTGATGAAATCACAGCAAATTTGGACTAAAAGGGAACTAAAATTCTTCAAAATAAGAAGAAACCTCTGGAATTCCAACCTGCAGTGGATAAGAAACAGGTTAATAAAGCTATTCAGCTTAAACATGGAGCCTTTGTTTTTTGTTTGTTGGGGTTTGGTTTTGTTTCATTTTGTTTGGGAAAGTAAGGATCTATCAGAAGGTGGAGCTAAGAACCCTGGAGAACAGCGAACTTGGGAACCATGACAGGGAACAGAACTGGACCCTACTCCCCAGAGCAGGAACAACAGGCAGCATGGTCCTGCCTGGAGTTCAGAATTGCATCAGTCAGTGACTGCTGTGTGTCTCACAGTCCCTTTCTTTTTGAATGAAAGTGTCTATTCCGTCCCAGTCTCACCATTGTAGATTAGGTGTTTAAGGGATAGAAAACTTGTCTGTTTAGGTCACAGGTCTCTGGATCAGAGGTGTGGTATCTGAGAAGCTAGCCATGCCTCATCTGCATGCCTACTGGAATAGCAGTTTCCTCACCACCTTTCCAGCCTCTGCCCCAGCCCAGTTCCAAAACCAATACCACACATTTTGGAGTTTCATGATGGTAGCACTTCATTCCTTGGTACTGATTTCTCTTTTACTTAGTCTTTGTTTCATAACAAACCACCCCAAAAAGTAGTAGCTTAAAACAATAACTGTTTCATTAGTTCTCGATTGCAATTTGGGCTGGGTTCAGCTGGGGTCACTCATGCAGTTGCACTCATCTGGAAGCTTGACTGGGGCTGGTTGGACTAAGATAGCCTCTGTCTGAACCTGGTAATATGTATTGGCTGTCAGCTGGTTTATCTAGGGGACTTCAGGTGAGATGGTTCATGTCTCGCTCCACGTGGCTTCTCCTCCAGTAAGATAGACCTGGCCTCTTCTCACAGGCTGTGTTAGCATAGCATTCTAAGAGTTCAGGAGCAAAAACCACAGGGTCTCTTGAGCCTTAGACTCAGAGTTTATGCTGTGTCACTCATGAACACCAACATATAAGTAAGTGTTGTGGACAACTTTGCAACAATCTGACACACGTGATATATAACTCCAGGTTAAAAATGACTTTCACTCGGAGTTTTGAGGCATTGCTTCATTGTTGCCATTGAAAAAATGATCAATTTTGTATATGTAACCTTTTCTTTTCCCACTCTCTGGAAGATTTGGAACCTTCTCTCTATTCCTAATATACTGAAATTTCATAATGAAGCACCCCAGTATGAGTTATTTTCCATCCATTATATTGACACTCCTTTAGTATTTTCCACCTAGAAATGCTGTTCTTTGTTTTGTGGTAATGTTCTTGTTTCATGTTTTTGATCCCTTTCTCTCCACAGCTTTTTTCCATTTGCTCTTTCTGGAACTCCTATTGTTGGGATGTTGGACCACCAAATGGGTCCTCTAATTTTCTCAACTTTTCCAATCTGTTAATCTCTTTGACTATTTTGTTCCACATTTTTGAGGATTTCTTCAACTATATGTGCTTTCTCTTTTACTGAATTTTTAATTCCAGCATTCAGGTTTTTAATTTTGGGGAAATCTTTATTATTCTGTAATTTTCCTTTTTAGACGTATCTTATTCTTATCTCCAGGATTTCCCTGATACTATTCATTACATTTTCTTTAAAGTTTTAATTTCATTGCACTGTTTATATGTTCTTTGAGGTGTTTTTTTTTTCTCTTACTTTCATCTTTTTCTTTTATAACAGAAGTCATTCTCAAATTCTTGTGATCCTCAGTTGTTCATTCATATTAAAAACTGTCCAGGTATAGAAGAGCTACTTGCCTGGTGGGCTTCACTGTAGACCAAGCTGGTAGGCAAATGGATTTTTCCTTGAGTACCTTTGGGTCTTCTCTGGGGTAGTTAACTTTATCCAGAAAAGTTCTTACCAGTACTTCCCTTAACCCTGAGCAAGAAGGGCCCCTGCCTTAGCCTCCATGCTAAGAGGGCCTCATGCTACCCACCACTCCCTAAAAGGCAAGGAACCCATAGTACCAAGAGTCCTGCCCACCTGGCTCCTCTCTCTCTAGACTCTTCTCCAGGGACCTGGGATCACAGAATCCCCTGTCCAAATGACACTGAACATATTTCCAAGGCCTATGTGTGCTTTTTCCTGAGAGGCACCCCAAGGCCTGAGATGAGGTTAAGGAGTGGCTGTTTGCAGTGGAGCACAGGCAGAATTTAGCTCTATGGGATCAGGTGTCCACACATCTGGGGTTCATGGCTCAGGGCTGAGAAGAAAAAGGGTTCATGGCTCGCAACCAGGGGCTGGGCCAGCTCTCCTTACATCATCCTATTCTTGTGCAGAGTGCCAAGGGGTCAGAATACTAAATTCACATCTGTCCTTCTCGCTTGTTATAAAGATGTATTTGTCAAAGTTGGTTGAACATATCTTACTTAACATTTTGATTGACTTATGAATTTTAAATATGTAGACACATGGCATATGGGCCCCCATTTGAACTTCGCCCAAGGCCTTATGTATGTTGACATTGGACCTGCATCTTTCTGCCCCCTCAGCTCACTTTCTGGGGTGAGTGGGGGAAGGGGTGGAGTCACTTGTTCACTCTGCAAAGTTTCCCTTAATCTCCCACTTCCCGTGCTGGACACACTGCTGCTTTCTCTAAATCCTGAAGCCACTCTGGCCCATTTTCTTCAGACTATGCCTACTCCTCCTTGGAACTAACAAGTAGCCATAAGCACAAGGGGCTACACCAGGGAGGAAAGAGAGTATATTTTTCACTGATGCACCTGGGAGCCCAAGACTAGGGAACCCGCAAAGGCTGGGCCAGCATGTTATTGAAATTCTACAGTTATAAACTGGTACATTTCTATTAGAAACTGTTATGACTATACCCAGCAATATCTTCATAGCTATTGTCCTAGAATCCGACTCAGGTTCCTCAAGAATAATCTAGCAGAAGGAAAAATAAGAGAATAAGTAAATACATGAATAGCTATGTTTAAAAGCAGAGTATATTCCAATCTTACTTATAAAATTAAAAACCAGAAACATATCTTTCAGTAGGGGTATATTTTAATCACTTATAATACATAAATGCAACTATGCACCCACTTAACATTATGAAGTCCATTTTGAAGTACGCCAAATGTTTAGACTAAAACACAGAATACAAAAGGTGTGCATTGACTTCACCTGCTGGAAAGCAGTTGTGGAGGGGTAGAAGGGTCCTGAGTGTCCAATTCCCAATCCTTCTCCATAAGCTGACTGTATCTTTCCTGCTTAAAATGTCTTAACTAGTTACCTAGTTAGCTTCAAAAAGCGACAAAAAACAAACAAAAAACAAAAACATGTATTTTACCAGACTGTGGATAAACAGGATATGATATTTCCTTGTCCCTATGACAGGAATACTTCCTGATTACTATGCATGTGTCTTAGTCCATTCAGGCAGCTATAACAAAATATCCCAGACCGGGTGGCAAATAAACAACAGAAATATATTTCTTATACTTGTGGAGACTAGAAGTCAAAGATCAAGGTGCTGGCAGGTTTGGTGTCTGGTGAGATCTTACTCCCTGGTTCACAGATGGGCATCTTCTCGCTGTGTCCTCACATGGCAGAAGGGGGGAGGAAGCTCTTTGAGGTCTCTTTTATAAGGGCACTAGTCCTATTTGTGAGGGCTCTTTTCTCATGCCTCCGAAAGGCCTCCCGTCCTAATGCCATCACATTGGGGGTTAAGCTTCAACAGTGTATTTGGGGGACACAAAAACATTCAGTCCATAACAATAAACTCCTGGCAACAGTGAGCTCATGTGGGAAGGAAATCTCAGGTCCTGGCCTGAACCGGAGCAGGCAGTGTCCCAGGCAAGTCACTGTCTCAGAGGGATAATGACACAATTAGTTTCCAGCAACAGGTTGGGGAGAAAAAACCAGGACAGGTCTTCACGTGGCTGTTTATTTTAGAAAGTGGATAAAATGTGGTTTATTCTGTAAACTGCAAAAAGCAGAAACAATGTAGCCCTTGAGAGTCTGGGTGGCGCTCAGCTGCACGGGGAAAGGAGAGCAGCAGGCGCACAGAGCAAAGGAGGGTCTCTTGCCAAAGTCACAGCGCTGAAACCTCTCACTTGCACAGACGCCCTTCAAAGCCCTTTCCTATCACATGCGAGTTTACATCCCTTTTTGTACCTAATGTTTATTTTGCATTCTTTTCTTAAGGAGGATTTTTAAGGTGTGCAAGCCTCACGCACACAAAACCTAGACCTGCTGTTGAGTACAGTTTCTATATATTAAAACTTGAGAGGGGGAGACAGCCGGACGGGCAGGCAGGTAGACAGAGACAAAGAAAAAGACAGAAGAGATCCACTTCACAAAACAGCCAATTCAAAGCAGCTTAGTTTTTTAAAAAGTCCCAAGGAAATAGGAGACTCCAAAAGAATGGTTGATGCCATGCCAGCAGAAAATTCATCTGACCCAGATGCCTGGGTGGCTCAGTTGTTAAGCCTTCAACTCTTGGTTTTGGCTCAGGCCATGATCTCAGGGTCGTGGGATTTGACCCCCCATAGGGCTCTATGCTCAGTGCAGGGTCTGCTTGAGATTCTCTCCCACTCTGTGCCCCTACTCCTTCCACCATGTGTGCTCTCTAAAATATACAAATAAATACAATCTTGGGGCGCCTGGGTGGCTCAGTGGGTTAAAGCCTCTGCCTTTTGCTCAGGTAATGATTCCAGAGTCCTGGGATTGAGCCCCGCATTAGGCTCTCTGCTCAGTGCGGAGCCTGCTTCCTCCTCTCGCTCTGCCTACCTCTTTGCCTACTTGTAATCTCTGTCTAATGAATAAATAAATAATATATACAATCTATTTTTAAAAGATTTTTATTTATTTATTTATTTATTTATTTATTTATTTATTTATTTGACAGAGATTGAGAGAGCAGAAGCAAGGGGAGTGATAGGCAGAGGGAGAGGGAGAAGCCGACTTCCCGCAGAGCAGGGAGCCCGATACAGGACTCGATCCCAGGACCCTGCGATCATGACCTGAGCCAAAGGCAGACACTTAACCAACTGAGTCATCCAGGTGCCCCAAATAAAATCTTTTTTTTTTTTAAATTAACCTGACCAAGAAATAATTAAGGGACTAACTTTTAAAGGATTCCAACATCAATAATGAAAAGTTTTCTGGAGCTTCCACTAAGGAAGCCGGGCAGAGAAAAACGCGCTAACATTTGCCATCCTTTGCAACTTGCCCACCCGACCTGAACTCGTTTTCATCCTTCTTTAATTAATAAAATCTGCCATTACTGAATGCTGCCACTAGATGGTAGACGTGGCTTACTTGGCATGATTATTTTGCGGCATTGTGCTAAACATGAACTTTTCCTTTAATTCTTAAATCTCTGAAGTAAGTTTTGTGCTTTTCCTCACTTTTCCGATGAGACTTAGATCTGTTCAATAGCTTGCTCATATAGAATAAGGTTTGCTATGACTAATTTGGGGGTTTGCCAGGTGAGATACATAGAAGTTAATTCTGTTGGCACAAAACAGGTGAATTGGAAAAAGACAGGCTAGAAAGGGTATGCCAGCTTTCTTCCTGCTTCCCTTGTGCCCTGAACTCTCCCTGCAGCTAGAAGAGCCTTGGCCTTTCTCAAAGATGTTGTGGGGGCAGGGGTGCTCAGAACTCCACCTGCCTGGTGAAGGTTTTATCCCCTCCCAGGGGCCCCAGCAGGGACCTTGCTCAGAGCACTCAGGTGCCCACTAGCATTCAGGTCTAGTGGTGGGTCCCTGTGTGACTGGATCCCCGCCGCATGTGCTCTCCCTGGCCGCTCCCCACCTCCCTCCTGCATAATCAAAAGCTGAGAAAAATGGAGCACCCTTGGTCCCCATGGCTTCTTCTGGTCAGGGCAGGGTCACTCTAGAGAGCAAAAGGCACTCACCAGAGCCAGCCTTGCAGGGCTTAACTTCTCTCCCTCCGCCTGGAAGTTTGGGGCATGTCATAAAATAGTCTTTTCATCTCTTTCCCTTGCCAAAGGCCCCAAAGGCCAGAGAGAAAAGTGAGTGGGAGTGGACATGGTCGCTTTCTGTCACACAGAGGACATGGCACCGTTCTGACCAGCTTTGCAGAGCAATCCCTTCTGCCCCACCCCGCCCTGCCCCAGGCCAGCCCCCACACTCCCAGATGTGCCCCTAACCCTTGGGCCACCATCAAAGCAGCATGTCTGGGGATCCCCAGATATGAACCACCAAGCTCATGAATACAGAAGCTGGCTTTTCCTTTCCTCCTGATTGCCATCCGGAGCAGGGGGAGGCACACAGTAGCCACCACAGATCAGGAGTGGGACTTTTTTTTTTTTTTAATAATGTTTTTACTTGTATCAAATACAAAGCAATTTGTTTAGTAAACAATATGGTTTTCCTAACTTTACACCCCAAGAAGCTAGAAAAGAGCAAAAAAGCCCAAAGTTAGCAGAAAGAAGGAAATAACACTAGAACAGAAATAAATGAAATAGAAAAACAGGGCACCTGGGTGGCTCAGTGGTTAAGCATCTGCTTTCAGCTCTAGTCATGATCCTGGGGCCCTGAGATGGAGCCCAGGGTAGGGCTCCCTGCTCAGCAATGAATCTCCCTCTCTGTGTCCCTCTCCTTCTCCCCCTACCCCTCATCCTCTGCTCATGCTCTCTTTAGTTCTCACTCTCTCAAATAAATCAAATCTTAAAAAACAGAAAGAAAATAAACACCAGAAAAAAAATCAACAAAATTAAGAGTTGGGTTTTTTGAAAGGATAAACAAAATTGATAAACCCCTCGCTAGACTACAGGGGGGGAAAAAGAGGATTCAAGTAAAATCAGAAGGAAAGAAGAACGATTACAACTGATGGCACAGAAATAAAAGGGATCATAAAAGACTGCTATGAACAATTACACTCCAACCAAATGGAGATCCTAGAAGACGTGGGTCAATTCCTGGAAACATACACCTTCATGAGTGTAAATCATGAAGAAATACCAAGTCTGGAAAGACCTATAACAAATATAGATATTGAATCAGTAATCAACAAACCTCCCAACAGAGAAAAGCCCAGGACCAGATGGCTTCACTGGCAAATCCTACCAACATTTCAAAGAAGAATTAAAGCCAATCCTTTGCAAACTGCTCCCAAAAAATGAAGAAGAGGGGGCACTTCCAAACTCACAGATGCCAGCATTACTTTGACCCAAGACAGACAAAGACACCACAAGAAAGCTATAGGACGAGATCCCTAATGAATAAAGATGCAAAACACCTCAACAAAATACTGGCAAAATGAATCCATTAGCACATTAAAAGGATCATACCCCATGACCAAGTGGGATTTACCCCTTGAGTGCAAGCACTATTCAACGTATAAAAATCTGTTAATGCAATATATTAACAGAATAAAGGCTAAAAATCATATTATCTAAATAGATGCGTTAAAAGCATTTAACAAAATGTAACACCCTTTCATAATAAAAGCTCTCAACAAACTAGGAATAGAAGGAGCATATCTCAACATGGTAAAGGCTCACAGCTAAAACCATGCTCAATGGCGGAAAAACAGAAAGTTCTTACAAAGTAAGAACGCTCACTCTTGCCACGTCCATTCAACACAGTCTTAGTGGGCCTTGCCAGAGCAATTAGGCAATAAATAGATATAAATTGGAAAGGCAGAAGTAAAAGTATCCCTGTTTAGAGAGGACATGATCTTATATACAGAAAACCCTAAAGATTCCATTAAAAATCTGTTAGAATAAGTACATTTAGTAAAGTTGCAGAATACAAAGTTAACATACAAAAATCAGCGGCATTTGTAAACCCTAAAAATAAACCATCTGAAAAATAAGTAAGGAAAACAATTCTACTTCCAATAGCATCATAAAGAATAAAATACTTGGGGTGGGGGGTGCCTGGATAGCTCAGTTAATTAAGTGTCTATCCACGACCCCTATGCCGGGTCCCTATTCAGCAGAGAGTCTGCTTCTCCCTCTCCCTTTGCCCCTCCCCCTCCCTGCTCATTCTCTCTCTCTCTCTCTCTCTCTTTCTCTCTCAAATAAATAAATAAAAATCTAAAAAAAAAAAAAAGCCCTCATCAAATTAGAGTTATCCTACTTCAAACACATAAGGGAAGGTTACTGGGTGCAGTACAGCTCTAGGGCTGTGTTCACTTCACGGAGCACAGAGGCCTTAGAACCGGCCTCCTGAGCCTGGCAGGGCACACAGGGAGAGCAGGAGTTAGAGGAAGCTGACAAGAGCTCCCTCTACTCCCAAGAGAACTCTCCTTGTTCAAAAGATGGTGGTCTACTGGGCCATGTGCCAATCTGAATAAAAGTGGTCAGAGTTGTAAAAGAGAAATTTTAATTTATGCTGAAAAAACGTTTTAGGAGGTAACATCTTGATGTTAGTCAGAAGCAGGTAAATCATGGTGCTCTGCGTTTTCTTTCAACACAGGGAGCACCTGAGATCCTACAGACAGGAAACGTGGGGAAGACAAGTCCGGAGACATATGCATCAGGTACACTCCAAAGTTCACCTGTGAACAAGACAGCAGCAACAAACTAGATTATTTTAGCATTTGAAAAATTTTGTAAATAATAATGCTCAATTAAAATCAAGTCAAATCTTTAAAGACATGTCTTAGAATATAATGAGAAACAGGAATCCCAATTTCAGACACCAAAGATTCTCATTTAAAATGTCCTTTCCCAGGGCTCCTGGGTGGCTTAGTCGGTTAAGTGTCTGCCTTTGGCTCAGGTCATGATCCCCAGGTCCTTGGATCAGGTCCCACATGGGGCTCCCTGCTCAGTGGGGAGCATGCTTCTCCCTTTCCCACTCCCCCTGCTTGTATGCTCTTTCCCTGCATCAAATAAATAAATAAAATCTTTTAAAATAATAATAAAATAAAATCTCCTTTCCCAGGGTCCATGGGTGGCTCAATTAAATGCCCAACTCTTGATTTCAGCTCAGGTCATGATGGTGAGATCAAGCCCTGTGTGGGGCTCCACAGTGAGTGTGGACTCTGCTTGGGATTCTCTCCCTCCCTCTCCTTCTGCCCCTCTCACCACACACACACTCGCTTGCATGCATCTGTACACATGCTCTCTCTTTCTTAAAATTGAACAAATACATACATACATACATATTATCCTTTCCCAACAGTTACACCACACCTGTTAATGGCTGGACCCACCCTTTTTTCCTCCTTCCTATATACCCAGAGCTTCCAGTAGGAGGGCCTGCAACCCGCTCTCTGCTTCTGACCTCTGCCAGGCCAATCTCTGCTCTGTTCCCTGATGTAAAAACTATTTTATGAAAATAATAGCAAAATCAAGCATTTTCTTTGATGTGATTTTTTTTTTTAAATGTGGTGTAGGTTACATTCTCCAAACTCTTTAGAATAAAGATAGAACGTCCAAAATACAGAGTTGTGTGAATCTACTCCAAGTTTGCCATCAATGCAAGTGAGCCATAAGAACCCTTTGTAGCGTGCAATGTGCTCCCAGACCCGGCCATTGCTGTGATAACATCAGCTGGATGCCCCCGCATTCTAGGCCTCAGGCTAGGGGCTGAGGCCAAATTAATTCCTAAAGATTTGTGTACATTCAGGTGAAGGGTACACATGAACTCTTTGTAATCTCTTTGTACTTTATCTGTAAATCTAAAATTATTCCAAAAATTATTAAAAAAAAAAGATGTGTGCACATGAGAATTACCGTGATTCTTTTTTATTTTATTTTTTTTATTTTATTTATTTATTTTTTTATTTATTTGACAGATCACAAGTAGGCAGAGAGGCAGGCAGAGAGAGACAGGAGGAGGCAGGCTCCCCGCCGAGCAGAGAGCCTGATGCGGGACTCGATCCCAGGACCCTGAGATCATGACCTGAGCCGAAGGCAGAGGCCCCAACCACTGAGCCACCCAGGCGTCCCAGAATTACCGTGATTCTAAGAAGTACTATTTCCTTCCATGCCCCACAGTATTTGGGCCCACCCATCCCCTCCCCAGGCACCTTACATGGTGCAGCCTCAAGGTCCCCACGCCCCCAGGTGACATAGTCTGCTTCCACTGAGCGGACAGACACCTGGTAAAATACTCGAGCGCAGACCATATCTATCCTGCATCCACAGGGAGACTGTGGCAGTTATATACTATGAAACCAACAAAGTTACATATTATGAAACAAACATTCTATAAAACAAACACAGGAAACAGGGCAGAACATTTTACTGTGAGTTAACCTTCTAATTTATTACTGGAGAGAGAGTAATATTTACATTATTTCAGTTAATGTTCAAGAAAGGCTCCATGCAGTCTGACTGCTTACCTGGCTTCCTAGAATTCTTGGCAAAAAACAAAACAAAACAAAATAAAACAAAACAAAAACCAGAAAGTACTAGCCTAGACATAGCTCTTCCTAAAGAATCAGTCTGTTAGTAGTTCAGTTTCTATCATCTGGCATCCACGAAAACAACATTGGGTCATAAGAAACCTCAAGAAGACATCTTACAGGGCTTCTGAGAGTGAAATTTACTGAATTTGTCTGTGCAGCTACTCTACTCACTAGAGGGCATTTTATGCTCATGAGACATCCGTGGTGAAGAAAATAATGATCAAGACAATAAAATTACTTTGCTTATTTACTCATTTCTTATTTATACCCCGTATCTCTTCACTGAAATTTGAGAGTACCAAAAATACACATTATAAGACTTAAAAAGGTAAGGAAATGGAGGGAAAGGAAAAACAAGATGGCGCCGTGGAAGAGGTCAGAATCTTAATGGTCTTCCCACTTCTTTTTTTTTTTTTTTTAAGATTTTATTTATTTATTTGACAGCTAGAGATCACAAGTAGGTAGAAAGGCAGTTAGAGAGAGAGAGAGAGGAGAAAGCAGGATCCCTGCCGAGCAAAGAGCCCGATACAGGGCTCGATCGCAGGACTCTGGGATCATGACCCGAGCCGAAGGCAGAGGCTTTAACCCACTGAGCCACCCAGGCACCCCAGGTCTTCCCACTTCTAAAATGTACTCAGCACTATTACTTGGAACTACAGTTCTGGTGTGGATAACAAGCCAGGATCTTAAAACAGGCGTCATAGCTTGCAATCATGCTTACCTTTCTCTCGCGACTCTCAGAAAGTTTTTGGAAAACATTTTGGTTTCGCTGCCCTGTTTGCTGGTCGATGCAAATCATCTGGCATCTGTGACAAGGCCCTGAAACCTGGCAGGTGAGAAGGGAAAAGACAACATTTCCATGAAAGTAACCAGACATTCCCACTGGGCAGGGAGAAAGCTGAGTGCAAGAGGACAGGTTGTAAGAGGCAGAATCCAGCCCCACTCACACAGGGGGCTCATACTCTGACTGCAAGGAGCCAGAACGGGGCACCTCCTCACAGGGTCCTGGGGAATCATCCGTGTTTGCTCATCAGCTGAAAACCTGCTGCTTCAGGACTTTGTAGAGAAAGAAAAGAGTGGTTGCAAATCTTGGATGGTTATCTCCGGTTTCTTCCTGGATCCTCCCAGGAAGAAAAGAACTAACTGATCATAGAGTAAACTAGGAGAAAATAAACATCCATGGCCCCCAGCACAGAGTCACCAGTAAGAACCTTACTGTGTCCATGACCCTCTGACCCAGAAATTTCACTACCAGGAATTTCACAGAAGAAAAGAACCACAGCTGGGGCACCTGGGTGGCAGAGTCAGTTGAGTGTCTGACTCTTGGTTTTGGCTCAGGTCATGATCTCAGGATTATGAGATCGAGCCCCACATGTGGCCTCTATGCTCAGCTCCGAGTCTGCTCGAGACTGCCTCCTTCTCCCTCTGCCCCTCCTGCTTGTACAGGCACTTTCTCTCAAATAAATAAATCTTTAGAAAAGAAACGAAACGAAACGAATCACAAGTACAAACAAAGCTTCATGTACAAGGATCGTTCTCACATTATGTGTAGTAGGGGAAATATCTTAAACATCAAACAGTATCTTAAACATCAAACAGTAGAGAAGAATGGCCACACTCCATGTATGTATCATGCAGGTATTAAAATTAATCTAGAAAGGGCTTGAAATAAAAGGGGAAGTATTTATGTTTATAAGTGAGATAAGTAGGAAACAAAATCACATGTGTATTCGTATATATATGCATATAACAGTGTCTTAACAGGGGTCATACCATATGGTAGAATGTCTATTAGTCTGTCATGAGCATGAATTGCTCCACGAGAAAATCTCCCATAAATGTTAACACAAAAAAAGAAAGTATGCACTCAGCAGTGACAAAATGCTTCTTTTTTTTTGCACATATAAAAAGGGCAAAGGCACTTGACTTTCTCCTTCAGATCTCTGCTCACTCATGGGCAAACACAAAGTATGCACTGAAATCAGAAACAACTAAATGTGGATGTGTCTTGGCCTGTTCTGATTGCTCTCCTTCTGGCTGGTGGGCACCATGCCAGGGGAAATATAACCTCACTGTGGTACCAAAGTCAGGATGTGCAGGCCTCCATAAGCAACGAGGGGGTGTTGTACGGGGCTCTGCCCAGCACTGGCCCTGATCCCAGGCAGACTTACCACCTCTCAAAGCCTCATTTCATCATCCAGCCCCTTAGCTTGATTCGGTGAGGATTCCAGATACTATTTCTAGGATGCAAAGTCCAGACCTGGCACTTAGTCATGCTCAACCGTGGAAGCTCTCATGATTATACATAAGAATCCCTCAGATGGAATAAGACTTCCATAAGATCAGAAGACTAAACCCTCCAGGATCAAGGACAGAACATTCTCTTTTCTCTGCCTAGAATATTATGATTCCCAGGCCAGGACCCCTCTGAGGCTGCTAAGCCATGACCCTCAGAAGAGATGTCCCCAGCAAAGGCGGTCCTGAGAGGAAAGTATATAGATTATATTATATATATATATATATATATATATATATATATATATATATATATAATATACAAGCCTTTCTCAAGAAACAAGGTCTCAAGTACACAACCTAACCCTATACCTAAAGGAGCTGGAGAAAGAACAGCAAAGAAAGCCTAAACCCAGCAAGAGAAGAGAAATAATAAAGATCAGAGCAGAAATCAGTAAAATAGAAACCAAAAGAATGGTAGAACAGATCAATGAAACTAGGAGCTGGTTCTTTGAAAGAATTAATAAGATTGATAAACCCCTGGCCAGACTTATCAAAAAGAAAAAAGAAAGGACCCAAATTAATAAAATCATGAATGATAGAGGAGAGATCACAACCAACACCAAAGAAATACAAACAATTATAAGAACATATTATGAGCAACTATACGCCAGCAAATTTGACAATCTGGAAGAAATGGATGCATTCCTAGAGACATATAAATTACCATAACTGAACCAGGAAAAAACAGAAAACCTGAACAGACCCATAACCAGTAATGAGATTGAAGCAGTCATCAAAAATCTCCCAATAAACAAGAGTCCAGGGCCATTCAGCTTCCCAGGGGAATTCCACCAGACGTTTAAAGAAGATTAATACCTATTCATCTGAAACTGCTCCAAAAAATAGAAATGGAAGGAAAACTTCCAAACTCATTTTATGAGGCCAGCATTACCTTGATCCCCACATCAGACAAAGACCCCATCAAAAAGGAGAATTACAGACCAATATCCCTGATGAACACAGATGAAAAATTCTCACCAAAATACTAGCCAATAGGATCCAACAGTACATTAAAAGGATTATTCATCACAACCAAGTGGGATTTATTCTTGGGCTGCAAGGTTGGTTCAATATCCACAAGTCAATGTGATACAATACACCAATAAAAGAAAGAACAAGAACCATATGATACCCTCAATAGACGCTGGAAAAGCATTTGACAAAGTACAGCATCCTTTCTTGATCAAAACTCTTCAAAGTGTAGGGATAGAAGGTACATACCACAATATCATCAAAGACATCTATG
This sequence comes from Enhydra lutris kenyoni, assembly GCF_002288905.1. Lineage (NCBI taxonomy): Eukaryota > Metazoa > Chordata > Mammalia > Carnivora > Mustelidae > Enhydra > Enhydra lutris. The sequence goes on along the minus strand of NW_019154092.1, from coordinate 30,337,083 downwards.
AAAAACCCACAGCGAATATCATTCTCAATGGGAAAAAACTGAGAGCTTTTCCACTAAGATCAGGAATACGGCAGGGATGTCCACTATCACCACTGCTATTCAACATAGTACTAGAAGTCCTAGCCTCAGCAATCAGACAACAAAAAGAAATTAAAAGCATCCAATTTGGCAAAGAAGAAGTCAAACTCTCACTCTTTGCAGATGATATGACACTTTATGTGAAAAACCTAAAAGACTAGATTCCAAAACTGCTAGAACTCATACAGGAATTCAGTGAAGTGGCAGGATGTAAAATCAATGCACAGAAATCAGTTGCATTTATATATACCAACAACAAGACAGAAGAAAGAGAAATAAGGAGTCAATTCCATTTACAATTGCACCCAAAACCATAAGATACCTAGGAATAAACCTAACCAAAGAGGCCAAGAATCTGTACTCAAAAAAGTATAAAGGACTCAGGAAAAAATTGAGGAAGACAAAAAGAAATGGAAAAATGTTCTATGCTCATGGATTGGAAGAACAAATATTGTGAAAATGTCTAGGCTACCTAAAGCAATCTATACATTTAATGCAATCCCTATCAAAGTCCCATCCATTTTTTTCAAAGAAATGGAACAAATAATCCTAAAATTTATATGGAACCAGAAAAGACCCTGAATAGCCAGAGGAATGTTGAAAAGGAAAACCAAAGTTGGTGACATCACAATTCCAAACTTCAAGCTCTATCACAAAGCTATAATCATCAAGACAGTATGGTACTGGCACAAAAACAGACACATAGATCAATGGGGCAGAATAGAGAGCCCAGAAATAGACCCTCAACTCTATGGTCAACTAATCTTTGACAAAGCAGGAAAGAATGTCCAATGGAACAAAGACAGTCTCTTCAACAAATGGTGTTGGGAAAATTGGACAGCCACACACAGAATGAAACTGGACCATTTCCTTACACCACAGACAAAAACAGACTCAAAATGGATGAAAGACCTCATTGTGAAACAGGAATCCATCAAAATCCTTGAGGAGAACACAGGCAGCAACCTCTTCAACCTCAGCCACAGCAATTTCTTCCTGGAAACATCGTCAAGGGCAAGGGAAGCAAGGGCAAAAATGAACTATTGGGATTTCATCAAGATCCAAGTTTTTTGCATAGCAAAGGAAACAGTCAACAAAACCAAAAGACATCTGAAAAACGGGAGGAGATATTTGCAAATGACATATCAAATAAAGGGCTAGTATCCAAAATATATGAAAAACTTATCAAACTCAACACCCAAAGAACAAATAATCCAATCAAGAAATGGGCAGAAGACATGAACAGACATTTCTGCAAAAAAGACATCCAGATGGCCAACAGACTCATGAAAAGGTGTTCAATATCACTTGGCATCCGGGAAATACAAATCAAAACCAGAATGAGATAACACCTCACACCAGTCAG